>NW_007253921.1:30243-45145 GCF_000164805.1 Carlito syrichta
CGGAGCCCAGCGGGTCAAGGCTGCGGTGGCTGGGAGCAGCCACTGCACTCCAGTCTGGGTAACACAGTGAGACTCCAACTCAAAAAAAAAAAAAGAAAGAAAGAAATGCAGGTAGTACCCATTTCAGAAGTAAAAATCTGAGATTTTAGCCAGGCTCGGTGGCTCAGCCTGTAATCCCCCGCCTTTGAGAGGCTGAGGTGAGTGGATTGCCTGAGCCTGCGGGTTCAAGACCCGCCTGGGCAGGCGAGACTTCATCTCTACAATAAATTAAAAAATCAGCCGGGCGTGGTAGTGCATGCCTGTAATTCCGGTTACTTGGAAGGCTGAGGCAGAAGGATCGCTGGAGCCCAGAAGGTCGAGGCTGTGGTGGCCGGAAGCGGCCACTGCACTCCAGTCTGGGTGACAGAGCGAGACAGGCAGAGTTTTGAAAGGTAAGCAGGCTGGTCGTGGTGGCTCAACCCTGTAATCCCAGTACTTTCAAGGTGGGAGGATCATTTGAGGCCAGGAGTTTGAGGCCAGGCTAGACAACATAGCAAGACCCCATCTCTATTTTAATTTTAAAGAAATCGTTTAATATGTAAAAGAAGAAGAAGAAAGGCAAGTAGAAGGATGTCATGAGACTGGAGAATAGTATACATGAAGGCAAAGGGAAAAAATTGTATGCAAAAGAGTCGGCATTCAAGGACCCATGAGAAGACCAACCCAAGGACCCAAGAGAAGACCAACCCAAGAAACCCCCAACTCTGGTTCTCCAGGGACAAAACATGGCAGTGAAACTATTGTTCTCTGGAAGGCTGCTTTCAAAAGGATGGTTTATACACTCTTCTGCATGTTTCAGCAGCAGGGCTGCTTCCTGGCTCTCTTTCTCCCACCTAACACCTGTCCCCCGCACCTAGAGCAAAGGGATTTAGTTGGGAGAATGCTCCCAAGTCACCAAAGTCTGAGAACTTACCATGACCAGGCAATGAGTAAAGCACTCAAGCAGCGCTTAACTAGGCATCCACAGAAAGGGGGTATGGTGTACCTCCCCTCAAAATAGTTTGCAAAATATACGAGAGGCAAGCAAACTTCCGGGGAGAGAGTCCACCATTTCTTCATCAGATCCTTACAGGTGTGTGTGATCCACAAACGGTTAAAAATCTCTGTACCACGAGACAAAGAGGGGGAAAGGCCCAGGCCCGGCACTCCAGAAATTTAATCTCAGGAGGGACAGCAAACACAGACAAAAATAACTCTAATGCAAGGCAGACTTTGATAAGTGCACTAATGGAGGTAGAGAAAAAATGCCATGATGCGAGGCCAGGGAGGTTCATTCCAGTTGGGCTTTCGATAGGACATGCCCTGCCACCACCAGCCTGGCTTTGGGATCCAGGCTTATACGCGAAAGAAACAGCCACTATTGGCTTCTCCCAGGCCCAGAGGCCAGATAGCACCTCTTTCTCTTTTCTACAAGTACGCCCTGTAGAAGACTCCATGTCTGAGGCTGACTCCACTCCTGCCAGGGAGGTAAAGGAAAACATTATTTTCAGGAAAACAGGAGGGGTAGGAAGGGGGTGCTTACCCTGAAAATCAGCCATGACCCCCTGTTCCACCTTTCTGTCCCCCTTCTACCTAGTTCCTGAGGTCTCTGCAAATCTGACACTCGTTTGGTATTTAATCATGTCCTCTGCCCCTCTGTTACCTGTTCTAAGAATGTCACTTCAGGGAGAGTGAATCTTCAGGGAGAGTGAATCACCCTCCAATCTTGTCCCTTTGTGCGAGTAGCATGTTTCCTGTTCTTCCTGGAGCCCATCACCTTCTGAAATTCAACCCATTTGTTTGTGTGATTATCACTTGTCTCTTCCTCACCAGAAACGCAGGCTCCGTGATAGCCAAGACTTTATAGACGTCTTATTCCCTGCTATGTCCCTACCTAACACCTAGAACAACGCCCGGCACTGAATGAATGTCAATAAACACCTGCTAAATGAATGAACGTCTGTCTCCCTGGCCCTGTTCATTCTTCTCCGGGACCACCACGGTAACCAAGCCCAGAGAGTAAAGTGCAAGGAGAAATGAAGGCACCCAGGCAGTCCTTATTTAAATGATCATAGCAAGCCGGGAGGCACAGTGCTGTAATGCCAGCACTTTGGGAGGCAGAGGCGAGAGGATTGCCTGAGCCCAGGGGTTCGAGACCAGCCTGGACAACTTGGCGAGACCTTGTCTCTACAATAAATCAAAAACGTCCAGCCAGGTGTGGTGGTGAGCGTCAGTAGTTTCAGCTACTTGAAAGGCTGGAGAGGCGGAGGCAGTGGCTCACGCCTATAATCCCAGCACTTTGGGAGGCCAAGGTGAGAGGATTGCCTGAGCTCATGGGTTCAAGACCAGCCCGAGCAACTTGGTGAGACCTCATCTCTACAATACATCAAAAAATTAGCTGGGCATGGTGGCACGTGCTTGTAGTTCTAGTTCCAGCTACTTAGAAGACTGAGGCGGAAGGATCGCCAGAGCCCAGCAGGTCGAGGCTGTGGTGGCCGTGAATGTGTCACTGCACTCCAGCCTGGGCAACAGAGTGAGACTCCAACTCAAAAAAAAAAAAAAGAAAAGAAAGGCTAGGGCATAAGGATCGCCTGAGCTCAGCAGGTTGAGGCTGCGGTAGCTGTGACTGTGCCACTGCACTCCAGCCTAGGTGACAGAGTGAGACTTTGACTCAAAAAAATGATAATGATATATAAATAAATAAATGATCATGGCAGGCCAGGTGCAGTGGCTCACACCTGTAATCCCAGACAGCACTTTGGGAGGCTGAGGTGGGAGGATCACTTGAACCCAGGAATTCAAGACCTGTCTGGGCAACATAGCAAGACCCCTGCCTCTAAAAATAAAAAATAAATAAAAATAAAATGAAATGATCATAGCAGAGCCTAGCCAGAGAATGATGTGTGAAACCCAGAACTCTGGTATTCTATCACCTTCTACATCGACTCTACCGCCAAACTCTGTCACTTCCTGCCTTGATGACTCTCAGTTTTTGTCTGTCACCTCTTCCAGCTGGACACTCAGCACCTACTCTTTGGGTCACTGCAGTAACCATGTCAGCGGCCTCTCTTGTTCCAGCCATACTGTAAACTTCCAACAGCCTAACCCACCTACAGTCACAGTTCCTGAGATGTAGAAGGAATCAATAAATGCTTGAAAAATTAAAGTATAAATCAGTTGATGAAAAAAAGAAAACACGGCCTGCATCTATCAAGCCCCTGCTTAAAAAAATTCTACGCTCCTCCTACCAAGTCCAAACTCAGCAGCTTGGCACTTGAGAGATGCCACAGCCGCATCACCTTTCCAGTCTCATCTCCTTCATAGCATGTGAGCCTATGCACCCCAAAGCGTGCGTTCCCCAAACTTTTGCTTCGCTTGTGCTGTATTTCCCAACTGGAAATGCTTACCTTTGCTTAGACACACATACCCCTCCCAATCATCAAGCCTGCTGGAGCTGGTCTTAAAAACTCAAGCCCAGACAGCTCAGCCTGTAATCCCGTGCCTTGGGAGGCTGAGGTGAGTGAACTGCCTGAGCCCACGGGTTCGAGACCCGCCTGGGCAGCGGGACCTCATCTCTACAATAAATCAAAAAATCAGCCGGGCGTGGTAGCACGCGCCTTAACTCCAGCTGCTTGGAAGGCTGAGGCGGAAGGATCACCGGAGCCCAGCGGGTCGGGGCTGCGGTGGCCGGGAGCAGTCACTGCACTCCAGTCTGGGTGACGGAGACTCCGACTTAAAAAAAAAAAACTCAAGCCCAAGGACTTCTTTTTGGAAGATGCCCACAGCAAAATACTAAGAAAAAAAAAGCTGCATGAAATATGGCAAACTTCTTTTTGTTTGCATAGTTAAGCCCCTGTAAAGCAGGGGAAATCTCCAGGGGCCAAAAAAATGAAGAGTAACCTCAGAGCAGCAAGCAGGTGCTAACCCTCTGGCCCTTTAGTCTGGAGCAACCAACAATTAAGATAATAGATTAGTTAAGATAAACGTGTTCTAAGCCAGCACAGTGGCTCAGGCCTGCAATCCCAGCACCTTGGGAGCAGAGGTGAGAGGACTGCCTGAGTCCAGGGGTTTGAGACCAGCCTGGGCAACTCAGTGAGACCACATCTCTACAATAAATCAAAAAATCAGCCGGGCATGGTGGTGCACGCCTGTGGTTCCATCTTCTTGGAAGGCTGAGGTGGAAGGATCGCCTGAGCCCAGCAGGTTGAGGCTGCGGTGACCATGAGCGTGCCACTGCATTCCAGCCTGGGCAACAGAGTGAGACTTCGATTCAGAAAAATAATAATAAATGTGTTCTAAATTATTTAAAACAGAAGAACACTCTAATATTCTAAGAAGGACCCAAGAAATTTGAAATCGAACCAAATCGAACTCGTAGCCAGGCCAGGTAGCTCACGCCTGCAGTCCCAGCTATTCGGGAGGCTGAGGTGGGAGGATCCCCTGAGCCAAGGAGTTGAGGTTACAGTTAACTATGATGGCACCACTGTACTCCAGCTTGGGCAACAGAGTGAGATTCTGTCTCGATTTATTTATTTATTTATTTTTGAGTTGGAGCCTCACTCTGTCGCCCAGGCTGGAGTGCAGTGGCCACACTGCAGCCTCGACCCGCTGGGCTCCGGCGATCCTTCCGCCTCAGCCTTCCAAGTAGCCAGAACTACAGGCGCGCGCTACCACGCCCGGCTAATTTTTTGATTTATGGTAGAGATGAGGTCTCGCCAAGTGGCCCAGGCGGGTCTCGAACCCGCGGGCAATCCACTCACCTCGGCCTCCCAAAGCGTGGGCTGAAAGGCTGAGCCACCGAGCCCGGCTCTGTCTCTATTTAAGACAAACCAAAAACGTCTACATATGAAACATAGTCACTAAAAGGAAAAAAATGGAGTCAAGTCTCCTTCAATTTCTCTCCCTTGGTTCTCGCCCCCCTTTTCTGTGCCGGTACAGATTTCCCTGGGATGTGTGCCTCGCCGCCATCCCCGTTCCCAGGCCCTCCACTCAGCAGGAACGAAAAGAAAGGAGAACCAGGGCTGAGAACAAGGAACTGGGTTCCCTGGTTCCCATGAGAGAATCCCCAGTGTCCTCACTCTTCCAGCCAATCTTCAGCTGAGAGGTGGAAGTGAGCAGTCGGGGGACCCACTGGCTGGGTGGGGGGTTGCCTGAGCACACGCTGCAAGCCTTCATGTGAACCCAGGCTTGGCCGGCAGCGTGCAAAGGAGTGGATCAGAGGATTTGTAAGAAGATCCCAGCAGGGAGACCTTTAATCTTTGAGGCAACTGCTTGCGTGGAGGCCGTGTTCTCAGAGATGACCTTGAAGGCCAAGTGGTCAGAGCTCCTGGGAGGGCTGCCACCCTTAATTCAGACAGCTGGGCTCTGAAAGACCAGTGCCAGAATGTCAAAGCCCGCCTGTCCCTTTGGCTGCTAAGTGACATGAGAAAGTTCCAACCCTATTTCTGCAAAAGGCATCCCATTCCAAATATCACGGAATGGAAGACCTCAAAAGAACAGGAACCATGGTAAGTCCATTACAGAGCTAGCATTTTTTTATTTTATTTTTCTTTTGAGTTGGAGTCTCACTCTGTCACCCAGACTGGAGTGCAGTGGCTGCTCCCGGCCACTGCAGCCTCGACCCGCTGGGCTCCAGCGATCCTTCCGCCTCAGCCTTCCGAGTAGCTGGAACTACAGGTGCACCCTGCCATGCCCGGCTAATTTTTGATTTATTGTAGAGATGAGGTCTCGCCAAGTTGCCCAGGCGGGTCTTGAACCCGCGGGCTCAGGCAATCCACTCACCTCGGCCTCCCAAAGCGCTGGGATTACAGGCTAAGCCACCGAGCCTGGCCAGAGCTAGGATTTAAAATGAGATAATGACCTGGTGTTCCTGTCTTCCTGTCCCAGAAATCCTCGGTGCACTTAGGGACCAGCAGTAGAGTGACAGGCTACAGTTCTCAATTGCTGCACTTCTGTGCCATGCCAGAGCCTCCAAATATCTCTAATTCCCAGCACAATTCTTGACTCCTAACCTACCCCGCCACCCGATGCAAATCTTTGCATGGAACAGGGATGGAAACATGGAGGCACTGCTGAACATCACAGAGGAAAAAAGTGATTGAAGGATGTAATGTGTATGGACATGGATGACCTAGTGACTTCTGGGCACTAGACACAGCTGTATCATGGACTGAGAAAGCTGAAGCTTTGACAAAAGGACCAGTTGAAGAATGTATCTTTTTTTTCGAGTCAGAGTCTCATTCTGGCACCCAGACTGGAAGGCAGTGGCATGCTCACGGCCACCACAGCCTCAACCTGCTGGGTTCAGGCGATCCTTCCACCTCAGCCTGAAAAGTAGCTGGGATAGCCGGGCTCAGTGGCTCAAGCCTGTAATCCCAGCACTTTGGGAGGTGGAGGTAAGACGATTGCCTGAGTTCAGGGGTTCAAGACCAGCCTGGGCAACTTGGAGGGACCCTGTCTCTACAATAAATCAAAAAATTAGACGGGTGTGGTAACACGCACCTGTAGTTCCAGCTGGGATTACAGGCGTGAGCCACCGCACCTGGCGTGTCAGTAAGTTTGAAGCGTTTGATAGTCTTCTAATACAGAAAGAGATGAGAGTTTTTTATATGATTCAACTTTTCAATACCTAAGTAAACTACAAGCCAAAAAAAGGTCAGGCTCAAGCCTGTAATCCCAGCACTTTGGGAGGTGGCGGTGGGAGGATTGCCAGAGCCCACGGGTTTGAAACCAACCTGGGCAACTCGGTGAGACCTTATCTCCACGATAAATCAAAAAATTAGTCAGGTGTGGTGGTGCACACCTATGGTTCCAGCTACTAGGAAGGCTGAGATGGAAGGATCACCTGAGCCCAGCAGGTCGAAGCTGTGGTGGCCGTGAGCGTGCCACTGCACTCCAGCCTGGGCAACAGAGTGAGACTCCAACTCAAAAAAAAAAAAAAAAAAAAGATATTCCAGGATCCAGCATCTGGTTGTCACTGATTATCACACCTTTTTTTTTTTTTTTTTTTAGAGCAATGACATTATAGGTAATTGTTAATTTCTTCTTCATACTTTTATGTATACCATAGCACTTTTGCTGGTTTCTCTTGTGTCGTGGCTTGATCCAGGAAAAATTAGAGTGGCTTACAAGGACCACAGAAAATAAGATGACATAAATGGAAGTAGTTGTGGGTAGAAAAAAGGAAAAATAAAGATAAAGGCATAAAACTGACACAGAAATACAGATCGTAAAATCCTTTACACTCTTCTCCAGGTGAGGAAAAAACTGGAACTATTACGCAGCCATAAAGAAGAACAAAATCACAGCCTTCGCAGCAACTTGGATGCAGCTGGAGACCATCATCTAAGTGAACTATCAGAAACAAAGAATTGAACTGGCTCAGTGGCTCAGCCTGTAATCCTGCGCCTTTGGGAGGCTGAGGTAAGTGGATTGCCTGAGCCTGCGGGTTCGAGACCCGCCTGGGCAACTTGGCGAGCCCTCATCTCTACGAAAAATCAAAAATCAGCCGGGCGTGGTAGCGCATGCCTGTAGTTCCAGCTACTTGGAAGGCTGAGGAGGAAGGATCGCCGGAGCCCAGCAGATCGAGGCTGTGGTGGCCGGGAAGCGGCCACTGCACTCCAGTCTGGGTGACAGAGTGAGACTCCAAATAAAAAAAAAAAAAAAAAAAAGAATTGAAGACCACGTGTTCTCACTCAGAGGTGAGCTCTAAACACTAGTCACATTAACACAAGGGTGAGATTGGCAGACGCTGGGCACTGCCAGGGGAGGGGGGACACGTGACAATACGAAGGGTACCTGGTCCACTACCAGGGGGAGAGAGGGCCAGCTAGAAGCCCAGATTTCACCTGCATGCAACCTACTTATATAGCAAATCCTCACTTGGACCCCACAACTCTAAAATTAAAAAAAAAAAAAGAAAAAAACTGAATTCTAAAGCTTTCTAGTAACCAGCACAAAAGAAGAAACCTGAGTGGTTATGCAATTTACATGACCAATAAAAATTAAAAACAAACTGCCCAAAAGCAGCACAGCTATTTCTAAGATCCAGATCAGAAGAAACACTTTCGGAGGCTTCTCCCAGCGGGATGAGTCAGAGTTCTCAATTCCATTCTGACAGCTGCACCAGGGGAGAATTCTGCAGGGCTCTGTCTTAGTCCCTGGGCCCTTGGTCTTCCTCGGCCTTAAGTTATTTTATCAGTTGTGCTGCAGTGTTGTAAAGCACAAAAAAGTAATTTCACGGGGTCTAATGTGGTCCAAACACACAGCAGTGTGTTTGTATAGTGAACTTGTATAGTGAACTTGCGTTATTTTTATAATCACAAATAACCATTATTTTTTAAATGAATCACATACTGTATTATTCTATTTATATAAAGTATTAAGATATGTCAAATTAACCTATTCTGATGATGATAATTCAAAGGGAGCCCATTGAGGGTTTCTGGGGTGCAGATAGTAATCTGTTTCTTCATCATGGTGTTCCCAACACAGGTATGTTCAGTTTGTGAAAACTGTTCACCAAGCGGTACACTTTTTTTTTTTTTTTGAGTCAGAGTCTTACTCTGTCACACAGCCTGGAGTGCAGTGGCATATAGCCTCTACCTCCTGGGCACAGGCGATCCTTTTCCCTCAGCCTCCCTTGTAGCTAGGATTACAGGGGCATGCCATCACACCTGGCCACTTTTTACATCTTTTTGTAGAGATGAGGTCTCACTGTGTTGCCTGGGCTGGTGTACTTTTCTATAAATACAATATACTTGGGCCAAAAGGGGGACCACGAGGACAAGCTGCATGTTCAAAGTTGCTCAGCATCAGGACTTTTGATGCTTTTGATCAGAACTTTTTATTTTGAGAAATAAAAAAGCGCATTTAGCATAACAAATTGCATTCTAAACTATCACAAGAATAAACAGAATATGCATTTTTGCTTGTCTAACAAATGCTTCCAACAGTTAAAGGAGTACTTGTTAGAACCTGAGAGTCTGTAGAAACTGAAAGATCTATCTGGCATGCTCTGCTCAGAATATATAACATATTTGGCCCAATGCCCTTTATATACGTTATCCAAACTATTCTCATTGTTTCCTTTAGCTTTCTGTTTTGTTTTTTAGAGATGAGGTCTCATTATGTTGCCCAGGCTGGTCTCGAACCCCTGGGCTCAAGCCATCCTCCCACCTCAGCCTCCTAAAGTGCTGGGATTTACAGGTGTGAGCCACGGCACTCGGCCTGGCATGTGTTTATATTGGTTAACATATAAATCTATTCATCACATGGATCCCAAGGTCAAAGGAGGATTGTCTGAAAGCTCAAAATGCACGGCCAGCCCAGTTTAACCGCACAATCCTTAGATAGAAGGAAGAGTGCTTGGTGGACAATCCAGGGGGTCGTTTTTGAGGCTGGTGGGACTCTGCAGAGAACGAGACAGCAAGGGGCTGACTCCAGGAATAGGCTCTCGGCCCCCTTCCAAAGCAAACTCTGCCCTGGCGCCTGCTCTGCCCTGCTCTGCTCCATAAAGCTCACACTGGAGGGCAAGACCAGGCTCCGTGGCCTGGAAAATCACTGCAGCGTACCTCCCAGCCTCTCCTGAAACCAGCACAGACATGGTTGTTTCAGAAGACCTCAGGCTGCAAAGCCGTGACAGCCATGCATGGTGTCTAACCAGCGCCCAGGACAGGGAGGGGCAGGCCGTGCAAGGGACGGGGACCGCACTTGAGACTGAGGGTCCCTGGGTGGTGGCAGGAGAAGGATGTCTTGCTGAGGGTTCTGCTGGCTGCGTCACAACAGGCACTGAAAAGACCAGGGGAAGGAGAGACGCCAACCTGGGGAAGTCTCTTCGAGTGACTGCATTCCCAGGACAGGCAGCGGTGGGTCCAAAGAAGACACACTCAGCCGGGCTCGGTGGCTCACCCTGTCATCCCAGCGCTTTGGGAGGCCGAGGTGAGCAGATTGCCTGAGCCCGCGGGTTCGAGACCCGTCTGGGCAACTTGGCGAGACCTCATTTCTACAATAAATCAAAAAATCAGCCAGGCGTGGTAGCGCGTGCCTGTAATTCCAGCTACCCGGAAGGCTGAGGCGGAAGGATCGCCGGAGCCCAGCGGGTCAAGGCTGCGGTGGCCGGGAGCAGCCACTGCACTCCAGTCTGGGCGACGGAGTAAGACTCCGACTCAAAAAAAATATAAAGACACACTCATCATGCAAAAGCATCAGTGGCCTAATGCTTGCCTTTCCGCGTTGGTATCCAAGGGCTTTTGCTATGTGTGTGTATCACAGTACAAGGAACAAGAATCCTAGGTTCTATTCTAGGATCTGTCACTGATCAACAGTACGTGCCACTGAGAAATATCAGGTGCTTGAAAATTCAGAGCTGACCATTCACAGCCAGAAGGTACTTAACGGAGTGCCTAGTACGAGCCCAGAACTGAATGCTGATTTGCAGACACACGCAGCAGCCAGGTGACCGGAATGTCAGCACAGAGGTAAGCAGGACACAGGAAAAGGAGCCACGGGTTCCGTGGGAAAGAGAGGCAGCCCGGCCAGGGCAGTGTGAGACACGGCATCCGCCCCAGAAGCCCACGGAGCGGCCGTGGTTGCCCCCGCTGAGTTTCAACTCTAAGCCACCCTATCCCTCCTCGGCCCACACATCTGTCTCCTGTGCTTCTCCCTCGCTCCCTGCCTGCGTCTCAGATTACGGTTCTGCCCTGAGGTACCTCTGCTGCTGGAGGGTTTGTGTCCTTTCCAAGTGGGAATGGCCGCGGTGACCCGGGAGCGGCGGTGCCTGTCTGACATCTGTGGCTATGCCTCCCTCAGCCCACTCAAGTCAACCAGAAATCACCAGGGCCAACCAGAGAGACGTGTGCAGACAGAGGTCAGGCAGCGGGAACCGATAACGCCCCGGGCCTCAGAACACTTTGGGGTCCGGCAAGTGAGCCTGGCACTTAAATGGGGATATGCCAGCCCCAGCCTTGGGAGATCTAAAAAGAAGTCAGCACACACTACCCTTCTGACCTGGCTTGGTGCCCAAATATCATCTCTTGGTTCTGGCCTCAAGCTGGTCCCAGCAGTGGGTCAACTGTGGAGCAAAGAACCTAGAAATCTTTTTGGTCCAGATCTCTGCCTTCAGGCAGAACCTTAGCTGATCCAATCTGAACAAAGGGGTATAACTTGTTAAAATCTGCCAGAGGCCAGGCTCAGTGGCTCAGTCTGTCATTCCAGCACTTTGGGAGGCCGAGGCGAGTGGATTGCCTGGGCCCACGGGTTTGAGATCAGCCCGGGCAACTTGGTGAGACCTCATCTCTACAATAAATAAGAAATTAGCCAGGCATGGTAGCGTGCGCCTGTAGTTCTGGCTACTTGGAAGGCTGAGGTGGAAGGATCGCCAGAGCCCAGCAGATCGAGGCTGAGGTGGCTATGAGCGTGCCACTGCACTCCAGCCTGGGCGACGGAGTGAGACTCCAACTCCAAAAAAAAAAAAAAAGAAAAAACAACCTGTCAGAATGGAGAATCTTTGACTTTCAAGAATAGTTTGTTCCCTGAGCTGGTTTTCAGACAGTTCACACTAGTATAGCTGTACCAGGTACTAAATACTGAAATCCGGCCAGGCGCCGTGACTCATGCCTGTAATCCCAGTACTTTGGGAGGTCGAGGTGGATTGCTTGAACCCAGGAGTTCTAGACCAGCCTGAGCAACACAGGCGTACACCACCACACCCAGCTAATTTTTTTGTTTTCAATACAGAGATGAGGTTTTACTATGTTGCCCAGGCTGGTCTCGAACTCCTGGGTTCAAGAGATTTTCCTGCTTCGGCCTCCCAAAGTGCTGAGATTACAGGTGTGACCCACCACACCTGGCCTCGAAGGTTTTTATAATATGGTACCCTCCCCTATTATACCCTCAGCTTCACTAAACCCAGCTGCTCATGTTCCTACACGCTAACCCTTCCCTGACCTATCCCTCGGTCTTTGCTGATGCCGTTCCTTCTGCCTGGAATAACCTTCTCTTTCCGGATCCGTCAGAATCTCACCCACTCCTCAAAATCCCCCAGAATGTCCCCATGTCGATGAAATATTAGTTGAAAGAGCTGTGCCTCATTTCCAGAAGTGTCACAGCAACATCTCGGTTCCCCCTCTGTCACTATGTTTTATTACAATTATTTGACCACAGGCACCTTAGCTGCCTCCTAGCTCGCAAAAGCTGCAGAAACCATCTCCTGGTCACCCTATCGACATGACCAAGCACCATGCCTGGCTCAAGGTACATGCCAGTCCGACATCTGTGCCAACGAGCGAGTGAACAGCCCAGGGACCCCAGTTTCCATCTGGTAATGATTTTGGTGGCTCTCCTCTGAAGCGACTCCAGTTGTGGTTGTGTGTCTTTCTACATATGGAACCCAAATTGCACAGCAGTCATATCTCAAACTACTGGGTTGTTCCGCGAAGAATGAAGTAGGAAGCGGGCTCCTCCATCATTACTCTGCCACCCTGGAGTCTGTGACCACCTCTCCATCCACGCCTTCCAGGGCCAGATGCAGGCACCAGCCGCCCTGGCACGGGCAAAGGAGAGGTTCTTGGTCACGGAGGCCGGCCTTCCAGATGACAGACAGCTGGTGGGCGGCGGAGTGAGTTGGCAGGGATCGCTGGAGAGAGGAGGCAGGGTGGCTTGCTGGGGAGCAGAGCCAAGACGGGGCTCTCGCTGTGGCCAAGGCCTGGGGTGCAGTGCTGGGAGGGGCGGTTTTTCTACCCTGGTTGCTGCTGGTACACCAGGGTGTGGAAGAGGGAAGGCCTGAGACCCCCTCCCACCTCGTCGTTCCTAATGCCTCCTCCGCCAGAGGAGCAGCCCCGTGCTGGGGAGAAAGACCTGGAGGAAGGGAGGAACTTTGGTGCCAGATGTCTGGGCTTCTTTTTTAAAAAAACCAGGGTCTCATTCTGTTACCTCGGTTGGAGTGCAGTGGCAGGATCAGGGCTCACTTCAGCCTCAAACCCCTGGGCTCCAGAGGTCCTCCACTTCAGCCTCCTGAGTACCTGGGACTACAGGTATGCACCCCCACACCCAGCTAGTTATTTAATTTTTTTTTTTTGTAGAGACAAAGTCTCGCTATGTGTCATCCTCCTGCCTCAGCCTCCCAAAGTGCTGCAATTACAGGCATGAGCCACCACATCCAGCCGAGTCTGGGCTTCTTAACAACAAAGGATGGGAGCCATGGAGCCAGAAACCACTGCCACTGTCTAAATCTCTAAATCTCCTTTTCCATAAGGAAATCAAGAAAAGGGTAGCATAGAGTGGGACAGCCCAGGGTGAAAGGCCACCCTGCACAACAGATGGATTTCAGGGTTGTAGGAGGAGAGGAAACGAGCGACCCATCAGCGCCTGGGCTTAGCTTCTTGTTAACAATCATGGGTAGAAAAGCAGAAAGCCCGTCTGGAAGAGGAAGCTGGGAAGACTTTTCTGGAGAAAAACTTCTGCACAGGGAAACGAATAAGGAAACCCAGTTAAGACTCATCTGGGAGGGGAAGGAACCCAACTGATTCAAGAATTGATGGCTCGGAATGAGACAGCCCACAGGGGACGGGGGTTGCAAACCCGAGTGGGAGGTTCTTATGGCGGCAAATTCGTTCCAGGTCTTTGAGGAGAAGACACACGTGAGGCAAAGAAAAAGAGGGGAAGAGGAGGAAGGGAGGTCACCGATCCTAGGGTCACAAAGCAACGGCTGTCCTCTCTGTTTTTCATTTGTGCACAAGATCCCACGGGCTATTACCACATTGATAAGAAGACGCTATGTTGGGAAGAGGCATGGCGAGGAGGAGAGCCAGGAAGCCCTCCTCAGGCCTCTCCCCTGCGCACTCTAAATGAGCTCCCGTCCACGTGGGACTGGCGGAGTGGCTGTGGTGTGGAAGACGAGATTCCCTCCGCGTCTTTGGAAGGAAGAACAAGGCCCAGGGGAGGGAAGAACCAGCTATGGGAAAGCAGACCTCCGCAGCCAGAAAGAAGAATCTCCCACGCAGAGCGACGGGACAGTGTAACGCGCCCTCATGATGTGCTGAGCTCTCTCAAGTCCTCAAGGGTGGGAGATCACGCCGTCTCAGGAGCCAGACTGAAGGGACCTCGGACATCACTTGGACCAGTCAGTTTACCTGAAAGGCTGTCCCTTTTCTCTGGACTTCCCCCCAGCCCTCCCTTCCAGCTCATCAGCGGCAGAGTCAGAGGGACGCCGGCTCCTGCCGGAATGACTTCCAGCGCCCAGAGTGAGAGGTCAGGCCACAAACACACATGTCCAGCCTGAACCAGCTCCGTCACTGTCCCTCGCAAGGCCGGCTCCTTGGCCGCAGGAGGAAGCAAGGCACCGCGCCCAACCCTGGCCAGGGCAGTTGGCAGAGTACAGGTCACAGCGTCTCCCCACCGGCGATTTCGACAGCACACTCTGAGCCTCCCGAAAGCGGGGGAAGCAAAGGCCCGAGGGACTACGTGCTGGAACCCTGAACCCGGGCCCCCGGGAGCCAGGGCAGTTTCTAGACTCTTCCCCCCGGCTGTCCCTGGGACCTTTCCAGTCCCTGACACTGTCCGTTTGGCTTTGCCAGGCCCGTCCGTCGTGGGTTGGAAACCACCTCACACAGCCATGCCTACGGATGGAAAAGGGCAGAGCCCACGCCCTCCCGTTTTCCTGGGGGACACCGAGGCACAGGACGACTAAGCGGCTCGGGCCGCGTTAAGAACAGAAGCAGGCATCCACCCCAGTCTCCCCGGTCTGGGGAGCTGGGCAGATCCCGCGGGGGCTGCGAGGGCTTCAGAGGCCGGCCAGACCCAGGAGAGGGAGCCTCGGGGTCCGAGGACCGAGGCGGAGGGAAGGGGCGCGGAGGGGCTCGCGCCGGGGCGTGGGGAAAGCGCCCCA
>NW_007253921.1:45727-47360 GCF_000164805.1 Carlito syrichta
GGCGTGACGCTCGGGGGAGGCCCGGCCCCCCATCCGGCCGCAGCTTCGTCTTCCAGGGGGGCTCGAGGACCCCGCTCCCGGCCTCGACGCGACTCCCGGAAGCCCTGGGGAGGTCCGACGGGCCTCCAGGGTGAGCCCCGGGGCCTTTTTGTGCCACACGGGACCGGAACCGCTGTGCGGAGAGATGTCGGAGGGTTCTGAAGACTTACAACAAAAACAAGGGCACAGGCTCACTCTTTAAAAAAAAGATGTGGACTACAGTTCAGGATTAGGTCTACAAGGAGACGGCGCACAGGCGAAGTTTGGGCCTCCCTTGGCCCCCCACGTTGCCCGGATTGAAGACAGGTACCCTTCAAACTCACTCGTAGAGTTGAGCCGACCAGCTAGACATGGGGTGTTCCAGCCTCTGCCTTCATGTAGATAAAGCATCATTATCTGATTTATGGTAATTAAGGTCCAGGAGGCAGAGTGAATGGCCAAGGACGTTCAGCATGCAACGGTGCAATTTCTTTCCATTCTCCCTGGAAGCGGCCAGGAGACTCTGGGAAAAGTGGAGGGCTGAAAGTGTTTCCAGCCGGGCTCGGTGGCTCAGCCTGTCATCCCGCGCCTTTGGGAGGCTGAGGTGAGCGGACAGCCTGAGCCCGCGGGTTCGAGACCCGCCTGGGCCACTTGGCGAGACCTCATCTCTACAATCAATCAAAACAATGAGCCGGGCGTGGTAGCGCGCGCCTGTAGTTCCAGCTCCTTGGAAGGCGGAGGCGGAAGGATGGCCGGAGCCCAGCGGGTCGAGGCTGCGGTGGCCGGGAGCGGCCACTGCACTCCAGTCTGGGCGACAGAGTGAGACTCCAACTCAAAAAAAAGAAGAAGAAAGTGTTTCCAGCTACTTGGGAGGCTGAGATGGGAGGATTGCTTGAGTCCAGGAGTTGGAGGCTGTGGTGAGCCATGATCCTGCCGCTGCACCCCGGGCTAAGTGATAGAGCGAGACCCAAACTAATAATAATAAGTGTTCCTGGATATTTTTAAATAAAAAGAATAAGCTGGGCGCAGTGGCTCCCACACTTTCAGTGGCAGAGGCAAGAGGATTGCCTGAGTCAGGGGTTTGAGACCAGCCTGGGCAACTTGGAGAGACCTCGTCTTTACAATAAACTAAAAAATTAGCCGGGTGTGGTGGCACGCGCCTGTAGTTCCAGCTACTTGGAAGGCTGAGGTGGAAGGATCTCCTGAGCCCAGCTAGTTGACACTGCAGTGGCTGTGAGCATGTCACTGCACTCCAGCCTGGGCCACAGAGTGAGACTCCAATTCAAAAGAAAAAGAAAAAGTCTATCATGCGAATACCATCCCAAGGCAGAGGCTCTCACAGAACTCAGAACTGTTTCCTTTCTCTCTCTCTGCTGCCACCCTAGTTGGATGTTCAATAGATGTGACCCTTAACTCCAAGATCCCTATCCCAGCCCAGCCATCCTGGCCGCTACCATCAGATGGTCTTTAAAAAAATTCTCTTAAGAGATGGGGCATGGCCGGGCTCAGTGGCTCAGCCTGTAATCCTGCACCTTGGGAGGCTGAGGTGAGTGAATTGCCTGAGCCCGCGGGTTCGAGACCCACCTGGGCAGCGAGACCCCATCTCTACTATAAA
>NW_007253921.1:47380-57135 GCF_000164805.1 Carlito syrichta
AGACTGAGGCGGAAGGATGGCCGGAGCCCAGCAGGTTGAGGTTGTGGTGGCCGGGAGCAGCCGCTGCACTCCGGTCTGGGTGACAGAGTGAGACTCCAGCTAAAAAAAAAAGATGGGGCACAATAGCCCAGGCCTGAAATCCCAGCACTTTGGAAGGCCGAGGTGAGAGGATTACCTGAGCCCAGGGGGTCAAGTCCAGCCTGGGCAACTTGGTGAGACCTTGTCTCTACAATAAATAGAAAAACTAGCTGGGCATGGTAGTGGAAGCCTGGAGCGGAAGGATCGCTGGAGCCCAGCAGGTCGAGGCTGCTGTGGCTGTGAGTGAGCGAGCCACTGTCCTCCAGCCTGGGTGATCGAGTGAGACTCCAACTCAAAAAAAAAAAAAAATTCTCCTATGTATCCACACACCTGCTCAAAAATATTCATGGCACCCAGTGCTTACTGATTAAAATGAAAACTGTATCTAGAATTCAAGACCTTCCGAAGCCTTTTCCGACTTTATATAACCAAGGAAACCTGCTCCAGCGAAAATGAGTTTTTCACTGCCCTCCAACACACCTTCCTTTCTAGATGGCCAAGTCGGACCCTGGCTGCAAAGTTCATTTCAGGTTCCATGATGCTTCCTCGGGCCCGCCCAGTCCTGAGCAACCTCTTCCTTCCTAGAGCTTCAGTAGATTTGCCATCTGTCTCACCATCTGATATGTTCAGACTTCGAGTGTGACTCCTGTTTCTCCAGCCTCACTGTAAGGCGTCAGAAATGGGAACTGCATTTCCAGCGTGTGGTGCAACACCCATTTAGCACTCGGGGAGGCCTGAGGATGAGGGTAGCGTGTTGCCTCTTGTTCTTGCTTTGTTTTGAGTCAGGGTCTCTCTCTGTCGCCCAGGCTAGCGTGCAGCAGCACGACTCACCACCGTCTCCACATCCTGGACTCAGATAGTCCTTCGGCCTCAGCCTCTCGAGTAGCTGGGACTCCAGCCCTACGCCCCCACACTCGGCTAATTTTTTGATTTTTCTGTAGAGACAAGGTCTTGCTGTGTTGTTCAGGCTGGTCTCGTACTCCTGGGCTCAAGCGATCCTCTGGCCTGGGCCTCCCAGAGTGTTGGGATTATAGGCGTGAGCCACCATACCTAGCACGAGGGTAGCATTTTGAGCAAACATCCCCCACAACTTTCACTGTAGCAGAAGGTGACTCTGAAGGACAGTTCTCTAATCATAGCCCCTGGGAAATGTCTCTGGAAGTTCCAGAGCCACAGACGCATGCACTTCTCGTGTTCTTCCTTCTTTCCAAGAGTCCAAGTCAGGAGCAGATAGCGCGTGCAAACTTGGCCGAGTCAAGTGGGAAGTGACCGGGGCCTCTGTAAATAGAGTCTCTCCCTTGCTGGGGACAACTCCGCTGGCCGTCAGGCTGAGTCACTTTCAACACTTTGTCATGGAAACAGGTGGCAGTCCCACCACACTTCTCTCCTCGAGAACTGAGAGAATTCAAGCAGTCACTTCACTCAACCAAATGCTCCGAGTGTCTATTATGTGGGAACTGGGAGAGAGATTAAACAGGGAGCGTGCTGTGGAGTTAAGGAGGAAAGACCGGCCACAGAAAAAAGAACCTGACACTTTAAAGGCAGAGTTTCTGGCCCAAACCATGAATTCCAAAGAAATTCAGAACAGAAACGTGTCACCCTGCACCTCTCAAGTGTGTGCCTTCTTCTCATTTCTACTTTTTCTTTTTTTTGAGTCAGAGTCTCGCTCTGTCACTGGAGTGCCCGGCTAGTTTTTGATTTATTGTAGAGACGAGGTCTCGCCAAGTTGCCCCGGCGGGTCTCGAACCCGCGGGCTCCCAAAGTGCTGGGATTACAGGCTGAACCACCAAACTGGCCTACTTAAATGTTATTATTATTATTTTTATTTTTATTTTTTTGAGTTGGAGTCTCACTCTGTCACCCAGACTGGATTGCAGTGGCCACTCCCGGCCACCGCAGCCTCAACCTACTGGGCTCCCGCGATCCTTCCGCCTCAGCCTTCCAAGTAGCCGGAATTACAGGCATGTGCTACCATGCCCGGCTGATTTTTTGATTTATTGTAGAGATGAGGTCTCGCTGCCCAGGCGGGTCTCGAACCCGCGGGCTCAAGCAATCCACTCACCTCAGCCTCCCAAAGGCGCGGGATTACAGGCTGAGCCACCGAGCCCAGCTAATGTTATTATTTTTAATAGAGATAGTGTCTCACTATACTGTCCTAGCTGGTCTCAAACTCCTGGCCACTGCAGCCTCAACCTGCTAGACTCTGGCAATCCTTCCGCCTCAGCCTTCCAAGTAGCTACAACTACAGGTGCATGCTACTGTGCCTGGCTAGTTTTTTGATTTATTGTAGAGACAAGGTCTTGCCACGTTGCTCAGGCTGGTCTTGAACCTCTGAGCTCAGGTAATTCTCTTGCCTCAGCCTCCCAAAGTGCTGGGATTACAGGCATGAGTCACTACACCCTTTTTTTTTTTTTGAGTTGGAATCTCACCTCATTGCCCAGGCTGTAGTGCAGTGGCACACTCATGGCCACCCCAGCGTCAACCTGTTTGGCTCAGGCCATCCTTCCACCTCAGCCTTCCAACTAGCCGGAACTAAAGGCGCACGCTACCATGCCCGGCTAATTTTTTGATTTATTGTAAAGACAAAGTCTCGCCAAGTTGCCCGGGCTGGTCTCAAACCCGTGGACTCAGACAATCCCCTTACCTTGGCCTCCCAGAGTGCTGGGATTACAGGCTTGAGTCATTTTGTTGTTGTTGTTGAGTTGGAATGTCACTCTGTTGCCCAGGTTGGAGTGTAGTGGCACAATCATGGCTCACCACAGCCTCTACCGCCTGGGCTCAGGCGATCCTTCTGCCTCAGCCTTCCAAGTACCTGGGACTACAGGCATATACCACTACACCTGCCTAACTCTTTTATTTCTTGTAGGAACGAGTTCTCACTATGCTGCTCAGGCTGACCCCAAACTCTTGGACTCAAGCGATCCTCCTGTCCTGGCCTCCCAAAGTGCTGGGATGACGGGTGTGAGCCACAGCACCTGCTCTCTTTCTATATCTTGAGCAAATCATTCCTCTTCCCGCATATGGTGAGAGTGGGTGGGAGTCTGGGAGAGAAGAGACCAGGAAATTCTTGGGGCTCTCCTCTCTCCTTCCAGTCTCTGTTCTGCTGTGGCTGACTCCTCAGCACTGAAATATGCCTCACATTCAGGTCCTGCTTCTGCAAATTCTTTTTTTACTTTATTTTTTATTTTTGTGTTGGAGTCTCACTCTGTCACCCAGACTGGAGTGCGGTGGCCGTTCCCGGCCACCACAGCCTCGCCCTGCTGGGCTCCAGGGATCCTTCTGCCTCAGCCTTCCAAGTAGCTGGAACAACAGGCGCACACTACCATGCCCAGCTAGTTTTTGATTTATTGTAGAGACGAGGTCTCGCCAAGTTACCCGGGCGGGTCTTGAACCCGCGGGCTCAGGCAGTCCACTCGCCTCAGCCTCCCAAAGTGCTGGGATGACAGGCTGAGCCACCAAGCCTGGCCTACTTTATTGTTATTATTTTTAATAGAGATAGTGTCTCACTATACTGTCCTAGCTGGTCTCAAACTCCTGGCCTCAAGCAATCCTCTTGACTCAACCTCCCAAAGTGCTGGGTTTACAGGTGTGAGCCACCATGCCTGGCCCACATCCCTTGTTGGCTCCTAATAATATCACAGCAGGGGGATCTGAACTTTAAGGCTCAAATTTCTTTCCCAATCAATCGACCTCCAGAGTCATGTATATGGAGTGAGGTATTTATGGTGGCAACTTTTGGTGGCATAATATATTGTCGCCAATGTCTATTCATTGTTGTGTCAATGTAGCTGGATATTCATTCGTTCTTCTGGTGGTTTTCACTGTCCTTTTGCGCTCCTACCTGACCCAGAATGGTCCAGGGTCACATTGCACAAATTATACTTGACAGGAAAAAAAGTTTCTGGCTGGACGCAGTGGTTCACACCTGTAATCCCAGCACTTTGGGAGGTGGTGGCAAGAGGATTGCCTGAGTTCAGGGGTTAGAGACCAGCCTGGGCAACTTGGTGAGACCTCATCTCTACAATAAATTTAAAAATTACGAGACCCGCCTGGGCAGCGAGACCTCATCTCTACAATAAATCAAAAAATCAGCCGGGCGTGGTAGCGCATGCCTGTAATTCTGGCTACTTGGAAGGCTGAGTGGAGGGATCGCCGGAGCCCAGCAGGTCGAGGCTGTGGCGGCCGGGAGCGGCCACTGCACTCCAGTCTGGGCGACAGAGTGAGACTCCATCTCAAAAAAAAATAAAAAAATTATCCAGGTGTGGAGCACATACCTGTAGTTCTTGCTGCTTGGAAGGCTGAGGGAGAAGGATTGCCTGAGTCCAGCAGGTAGAGGCTCAGTGGTCATGAACGTGCCATCTCCCTCCAGCCTGGTGGCAGAGTGAGACTCCAGCTCAAATAATAATAATAATTATAACGGCCTTTGGCTTGACAAGGATATCAGAGTCGGGGCAAGTTCAGCCACAAAGGTTCTTCCCCCAGATTACAGAGGCATCACAAGAGAGGACAATCAAAGCTTTCTAAAATGGGCCAAGAGGCCAGGCACAGTGGCTCATGCCTGTAATTCCAGCACTGTGGGAGGCCGAGGCAGGAGGATTGCTTGAGTCCAGGCGTTTGAGACCAACTGAGCAGGATAGCAAGAACTCGTCTCTACAAAAAACATAAAAATAAAAAAATTAGTCAGATGTGGTGGCACACACCTGTAGTCCCAGCTACTCAGAAGGCTGAGGCAGAAGGATCGCCTGAGCCCCTGAGGTCAAGGCTTTGGTGAGCCGTGATTGTGCCACTGCACTCCAGCCTGAGTGACAGAGTGAGACATTGACTCAATAAAACCAAATAAAGTGGGCCAAGGTTAGCATGAGGACCAGAAAATTCTGGTTTGTAGAGAATTCAGAAGGGTAAGATGTCCAGCGACCTGCAGGTGTGGTAGCATAACTGCTGTCTCCAGAGGAATTCTTATTCTTGTCTACAGTCTCCTTCCCTGAAGCCTGATATCTACATTAGAAGGTCCTTTGAGCTCATCTTTACATCTGTACTACTTGTGTCTTATTTCTCAGAACCATATGAGAACAGCAGGGGAGGTAACCCTTCTATTTACAGAAAAGCTTTGCAAGCCTCCGTTTCTTTTTTCTGGGTGACCTGTACCAATTTCATGCAATCGGTAAATGAGAGAATCTGGACCAGAACCAGAGTCAGAGTCTCGCTCTGTCATCTAGGCTGAAGTGAAGTGGCACCCTCATGGCCACTGCAGCCTCGTCCTGCTGGATTCAGGTGATCCTTCTGCCTCAGCCTTCCAAGTGGCTGAAACTACCCAGCGCACTACCACGTCTGGTTAGTTTTTTTTATCTATTGTAGAGACGCGGTCTCGCCAAGTTGCCCAGGCGGGTCTCGAACCCACAGGCTCAGGCAACCCACTCGCCTCAGCCTCCCAAAGTGCTGGAATGACAGGCTGAGCCACCGAGCCCAGCCTTCTCTGGTATTTAAATGCATTTCATGGAGATATCTGGGTAGTAGAAATCCTGAGGCTCATCGGTGCGAGTCTCTGGGCCGTCCTTCAGCCAACATCTTAGTCTGAGACATGGGGGGACTGAGTTCCGTCACTTCGAGGTAATCCCTAAAAGAGAAAAGAACAGTGCTGGAGTTATCCACAGGACACACTCCCAAGTGCCGTTGTCATCTTGGCAAGCATTTTTTGGGGGGTGTTTTATCTCCTTCCACTCACGTGAATCATTTTCTTTTCTGATCCTATCTTACAGATAAGGACATGGGCTCAGAGGTATTAAATAACTTGGCCAGTGCTGTGGCTCACGCCTGTAATCCCAGCACTTTGGGAGGCCAAAGCAGGAGGACTGCTTGAGCCCAGGAGTTTGAGACCATCCCGGGCAACATAGTGAGACTCCACTTTTCTTTTCTTTTTTTTTCCCCGAGTTGGAGTCTCACTCCGTCACCCAGATTGGAGTGCGGTGGCCGCTCCCGGTCACCGCAGCCTCGACCTGCTGGGCTCCGGCGATCCTTCCGCTCAGCCTTCCAAGGAGCCGAAACTACAGGCGCGCGCTATCACGCCCGGCTAATTTTTGATGTATTGTAGAGACGAGGTCTCGCCAAGTTGCCTGGGCAGGTCTCGAACCTGTGGGCTCGGGCAATCCACTCGCCTCGGCCTCCAAAGTGCTGGGATGACAGGCTGAACCACTGAGCCTGGCCGACTCGGTCTTTTCAAAAACGTAAAAGATTTAGCCAGGTGTGGGGGCGTGCACCTCCAGTCCCAAATACTTGGGAGACAGAGGTAGAAGGATCACTTGAACCCAGGAAGCGGAGGCTGTGGTGAGCTGTGATGGTGCCACTGCGCTCCAGCCTGGGCGAGTGAGACCCTGACTCAAAAAAAAAAAAAAAGCCACAACCAAGGTCATGTAGGTGGCCCTTATGTTGGATGAAACTCAAACTCAGGCTTTCAGATGCAGCGCTCCCCCCATCCCTTTGCTCATGTCACTCCCCTGGAAGTTCCCCCTGCAGAAACATATCCACTCTGGAAACTCTGAGCTTGCTTTCAGCACATCCATAACTCACTCAGCCACATGATAATTCTTCTCGCCCTTCCCCTTCCCACCCTCATCAAGGCTGCCTGCTCCGCTCTTTACTGAAAAGATCTTTTTCCTATCCCTCCTTCCATGAGTCCATCTTTTACAAGTCTTTCTGCAGATTTTGCAACCCTGAAGACCAATCCTAGAAAAAGGTGGAAACCCTCACTGAATGCTTCTTCTTCTTCTTTTCTTTTCCTTTTCCTTTTTTTTTTTTTTTTTTTTAAGTCAGAGTCTCGCTCTGTCGCCCAGGCTGGAGTGCAGTGGCAGGCTCACGGCCACCGCAGCCTCGACCTGCTGGGCTCAGGCGATCCTTCCGCCTCAGCCTTCCTAGTAACTGGAACTACAGATGCGTGCTACCACACCTGGCTAATTTTTTGTTTTATTGTAGAGATGAGGTCTTGCCAAGTTGCCCAGGCTGGTCTTGAACCCCCGGGCTCAGGCAATCCTCACCTTCCAAAGTGCTGGGAATATACAGGTTTGAGCCGCCACTCCCGGCCTGAATGCTTCTTATTGGCTATGTCTCTTGCTTTTCAAAGCAGTTGAGCCCTTTTCTCTGGGTGATGAAAAGCCTGTTGTGAGCTCTGGCAAAGCCCCAAGCCTCAGTTTCCCCATCTGTGGTCCTAATTTTGCATACTAGACTAGGAAACAGATGCGTATTTACCATCCCTATAGAAGAATAGATGCAAAATCTCATGGTAAAGAGTCAAAGGAGGCCAGGTACAATGGCTCATTTTGGGAGGCTGAGGTGGGAGAATTGTTTGAGCCCAGGAGTTCAAGATCAGCCTGGGCAACATAACAAGACCTCATGCCTAAAAAAAAAAAAAAAAAAAAATCAAGAAATTAGCCAGGTGTGGTGACACTTGTCTATAGTCCCAGCTACTCAGGAGGCCGAAACAGGAAGATCACCTGAGCCCAGGGGGCTGCAGTGAGCTGTGATTGCACCACTGCACTCTGCCCGGGCAAGAGAGTGAGACCCCCAACTCAAAAAAAAAAAATCAGAGAAATCTGGAAGAGCAAGAGCAAGCAGAGGTGTATGCTCAAGGTCAAAATAAGACTCACTGACTAGAAAAAATCCCAGGCACTTTACACCCTGAGAGCTTATGAGTTCATCTAACTCCCAAACAAGTGACTTGTTGACAGAGTCCTCAGGAAACGGTGAGAGGTGACCCCAACGGGAGTCACGTGCTCCAAAGTTCTAAATTTGGCATCCATCGCTGGGTCTTATTCCCTTTTCCAGTCTGCAGTGTGAATGCCTCCAAATTATGTCAGCCTCTCTCCCTGCCTTCCTCTCTCAGGGAGAAGGAGCTCCCAGCAAGTCGAGAGACAGACATCCAAGTCCAGAAATCAACTTGGACTTGCTTAGGCTTTTCTTTTCTTTTTGAGTTGGAGTCTCACTCCGTTGCCCAGGCTGGAGTGCAGTGGCACACTCACGGCCACCCCAGTGTCGACCTGCAGTGCTCAGGCGATCCTTCCCCCTCAGCCCTCCAAGTAGCTGGAACGACAGACACACGCCACCATGCTCGGCTAATTTTTTGATTTATTGTAGAGATGAGGTCTCGCCAAGTTGCCTGGGCTGATCTCGAATCCCCAGGCTCAGGCCATCCTCTGGCCTCGGCCTCCCAAAGGGCTGGGATGACAGGCTGAGCCACTGCGCCCGGCCTGCTTAGGCTTTTCAACTGAGTAACGTTGTTTCCTTCCACTTGGGTTTGCTTTGTTTCCAGGACATCCACAAGGAGATAGTGTGAACGAACAGCACTTTTTCTTGCTCCTTAATCTCCACAAGCCTTGACTCCATGAGAAAGACAGTATCTCGCCCTTCTAGAAAGATGTTTCCTCCAGCTGCAGCCTGCAGCCAGCTCTGCAGCTAATACTGAGGGTGCTTGTGATGAAACAAAGGCATCACGACCCCCAGCTCAGAGCAGCTTCCTCTCTACTCCCAAGACCCCAAGACATGGCTTTTTTTGTTGTTGTAGAGATGAGGTCTCAATGAGACATGGTTAGTGTCTTCAAGCTGTGTGGCTCGCCATGGTTCCAGGGTAGCAGGGTAGCTCTGAGTGAAGCCTTGGGGTTTTCCTTTCTTCTCCCAAGGACACATTCCACAGGCTTGGTTCCCACAGAGCTGAACGCACACAGGTGTGCTCTCCCCCTCTGAAGACGGCACAGATGGTGGGCGTGGAGGCGGCTTTCTTGCACACTCAGCTGTCTGGCACCACCTTCTGCAACTCTAAGGTGTTCTCACGTGCAGAATAGCCCCTAGGTCTCTGGGCCTCTGAGCGAGGCTGGATTTCCAACCTCTGTTCTTTTTTCCTGGAGAAAGAAACTCTCACCCGTATCTCCCAGCCCTGACTTCACAGTTCCTCCAACCCCCAACAGGGCTCGTCAATGACCATGTCTCTTCTACATTCTATTATCTGTACTCCGATGGCTTCCAGCCCAGCGGTCACTCAAGAAACACTCTGTAATAATAGAGAATATTGCCAGGCGTGGTGGCTCACGCCTGTAATCCCAGTACTTTGGGAGGCTGAGGTGAGAGGATTGTCTAAGCCCAGGGATTCGAGACCAGCCTGGGCAATTCGGCAAGACCTTGTCTCTACAATAAATTTAAAAATTAGCTGGGTGGTGGTGCATGCCTGTAGATCAGACTACTTGGAAGGCTAAGACTGAAGGATTATCTGTGTCCAGTAGGTTGAAGTTGCACTCCAACCTGGGCAACAGAGTGAGACTTTGAACCAAAAAAATTAAAAATTAGCTGGGCGTGATGGCATGTACCTGTAGTTCCAGCTATTTGGAAGGCTGAGATGGATCACCTGAGCCCAGCAGGTCGAGGCTGCGGTGGCCGTGAGCGTGCCACTGCACTCCAGCCTGGGTGACAGAGTAAGACTCTGACTCAAAAATAACAACAACAACAATAATAATAAAGAATGTTCCTAGCCGGGCTCAGTGGCTCAGCCTGTAATCCCGCACCTGTGGGAGGCTGAGGTGAGTGGATTGCCTGAGCCCACGGGTTCGAGACCCACCTGGGCAGCGAGACTTCATCTCTACAATAAATCAAAAAATCAGCTGGGCGTGGTATCGCATACCTGTAATTCCGGCTACTTG
>NW_007253921.1:57315-59634 GCF_000164805.1 Carlito syrichta
CTGCTGGGCTCTGGCGATCCTTCCGCCTCAGCCTTCCAAGTAGCCGGAACTACAGGCGCATGTCACCACGCCCATCTAATCTTTTTGATTTATTGTAGAGATGAGGTCTTGCCAAGTTGCCCAGGCTAGCCTCAAACCCCTGGGCTCAGGCAGTCCTCTCACCTCCGCCTCCCAAAGTGCTGGGATGAGCCACCGCACCCGGCTAAGCCCACTCACGTATGGATGGCTTCCGCTAATAAAACAGAAATGGGGCAGGGACATTCCTTCCCTTGCCTGGAACACCAGTGAATCCGCTCCCCTGCCAGGAACACTGTGGGCAACCCAGGCAATGGACGGCCGGCTGCACTAACCTCCCTATGGCTTTGCTGGGGAGGAACAAAGGCCTAAAGCCTAGTACGTGTGCAGAGAGCCCCAAGACGGCTCAAGTGCTCGAGCGTCAGACAGAGTTCCTGAAAACCTTCTTTGTCCAAGTTCATAGGTCCAGGCCTCTAAACTCTGCGGAGAGAGACCCAGCCCTGCCACTTAACACTCAATCACTGTGGCATCTCAGCAGCGCGTCTCAGGTTCCAGACGGTGATGCTGGGCACTGATGAGAGGCAGAGCTGCGGGTTTCAGGTTTCTCAGCCACGTTATCTAAGGACCGGCTGCTTGGGATTTGATCGGGGCTGGTTTGAGAGAGAGGCAGACGCCGTCTTTTCCCCAGAACAGACGACTCTTTGAGCTCTGCCGCCACCCGGGCTGGGGATGGAAGAAAGAAAACAAGAATCCCCACTGTATGCGGTTCTCTGGAATTTGGCTTGGCCCTGGAGAGGGAAAATTAAAAAGCAACATGGTTCTTCTACCGCAACGCCCCCTCTGCAGACAGCAAGTCCTGTTAAAGCTGAGCCTTGTCAGGATTGGGACGGGGTTAGGGAAGATGCAAACGATCTGTGGCCCTCTCAACCGTGGTGGGGTCTCCCATCTCCTTCCTAGGTAAATACTAAGATGCCCAGTGAAGGAGCCTGATTGGAAATCAGCGTAGGCTGGGCTCGGTGGCTCAGCCTGTCATTCCAGCACTTTGGGAGGCCGAGGCGAGTGGATTTGCCTCAGCCCGCGGATTTGAGACCCGCCCAGGCAACTTGGCAAGACCTCGTCTCTGCAATAAATCAAAATGAGCCGGGCGTGGTGGAGCGCGCCTGGAGTTCCAGCTACTTGGAAGGCTGAGGCGGAAGGTCAGAGTCCAGCAGGTCGAGGCTGCGGTGGCCGGGAGCGGCCACTGCACTCCAGTCTGGGTGACAGAGTGAGACTCCAACTCAAAAAAATAAAAATAAAAAGTGATCTTAGAGACTCACATCCATCTCTGAATTCTTTTTCTCATCTAGGTCAGCTAACCCTTTGCTCTACATTTTCAGATCCCAGTGTTTTTGTGTTTTTTTTTTTTTTTTTGGTTTTTTGGTTTGTTTGTTTTTTTGAATCAAGAGTCTCATGCTGTCACCCAGTCTGGAGTGCAGTGACACGCTCACAGCCACCGCAGCCTTGACCTGCTAGGCTCAGGGGATCCTTCTGCTTCAGCCTCCCAAGTAGCTGGAACCGCAGGTGTGTACCACACTCAGCTAATTTTTAAAAATTTATTGTGAGATGAGGTCTCGCCAATTTGCCCAGGCTGGTCCCAGACAATGACAGGCGTGAACCACCACACCCAGCTCAACCAAAGTTTTTATCTGGAAGTTTTGAGAAGGTTGCATCATGATTTGTGGAAGAAACATCACGAGTGGTAGCAAACAGGTAACCGGTTCTTCCACTATGACAACACACTTGCACACACCGCACTGAGTGTTCAGCAGTTTTTGACCCGAAACAGCATGGCCCCCATGACCCGCCCTCCCATTCACCCAATCTCCCCCCGAGCGACTTTTTTTTTGTTTCCCCAGATGAAAAACGTCCTCACAGGGAAATGTTTTGCCAGTGTGGAAGAGATCAAACAAAAAACAGCAGACTCACTAAAAGGCATCAAAATGGATAAGTTCAAGAACCGTTTTGAGCAGTGGAAAGGCATCTCCATAGGTGTCATTGCATCCTGTGAAGAGGACTGTGAAGGTGACTGAAGTTTAGACACGCAAGAATAAATATACAGTTTTTTATAAATACGTTCTGGGTTTTTTGGGGTCCCCCTCATATGGACAGGGCAGCAGGCTAAGTTGTCAGTGCTCAGGAGGTGAGGCTAAGAGACCGGGTGGGATGCACCCCACGGGAGAGGGGAGGGGGTGTCAAGACTGACTTGAGCCGGGCTCGGTGGCTCAGCCTGTCATCTCGCGCCTTTGGGAGGCTGAGGTGAGTGGA
>NW_007253921.1:59806-81116 GCF_000164805.1 Carlito syrichta
GACTGACTTGAGGTGAGATACAGAATCCAAAAGATGAGGACAGCCGTCAGGCTTCTGGAATCGAGCAGAGAACAGAGAAAAAGAAGAGCTTCACTCTTTTTTGAGTTGGGGTCTTACTCTGTTGCCCAGGTTGAAGTGCAGTGGCACAGTCTCAGCTCACCACAGCCTCTACCTGCTGGGTTCAGGCGATCCTTCTGCCTCAGTCCCTCAAGTGGCTGGGACCACAGGCATGCACCACCACGTGGGTCCAGTTATTTTTTTTTTCTGTAGAGACAAGGTCTTGCAATGTTGCCCAGGCTGGTCTTGAACTCCTGGGCTCCAGTAATCCTCCTGCCTTGGCCTCCCAAAATACTGGGGTTATAGGCGTGAACTACCACGCCGGGCAAATAACTTTGTAAAGTGGTTTTTTGGGGGACAGGAGTCCATTGCTTGAAGCAAGAAAGAGAACATGATTATTTGCATATAGAAAACATAGCTATTCTCAGCAGAAGTTTATCAAGTGCTGGCCCTGCCTGGGGAGTGACTCAGAGATATGGGGCTAGAGTAGGGAGCCAGGCTAATTTTTTTTTTTTAATCAGAGTCTCACTCTGTCACTGCAGACTCAATCTCCCGGACTCAGACAATCCTTCTGCCTTAGCCTCCTGAATAGCTGGCACTTGCCACCACCCCCGACTTACTTTTTTGCTTTCCGTAGAGACAAGGTCTCACTACGTTGCCCAGGCTTGTCTCAAACTCCTGGTCTTGAGCAATTCTCTCACCTTGGCCTCCCAAGGTGCTGAGATTACAGGTGTGAGCCACCACGCCCACCAGGAGCCCCTCTAATTTAAGTAAAAGAACCCCAGGTACATGGGTTCAATCTGGCCTGATTACTGAGCCTGGGGCCAAATGAAATCTTATAAAAATTTGCATGACAATACTACATTAGGCCTGTTCAGATTCTGGAGCCCTCATTTAATATTTAATTATCCTTTCCATAGTCGGGAGTGGTGGCACATGCCTGTAGTTCCAGCTACTTGGAAGGCTGAGGCGAAAGGATCGCTGGAGCCCAGCAGGTCGAGGCTGTGGTGGCCAGGAGCGGCCACTGCACTCCAGCCTGGACGACAGAGTGAGACTCCAACTCAAAAAAAAAATTATCCTTTCCAAATGTCAAGGCAAGGTTACCAACAAAGAGGCTCTGAAACAGACAACATAGCGATATTGAAGTTTAAAATTAGCACTGCTGCTGTTAAATGCTGAGGTGATGACTAGATGTGACAATTGTGAGCCAAAGGGGGAAGAAAATGTCACAAAGCCAACACAAAGCCAACAGGAAACATTGTGATCTGATCTAGAGTTACCGGACAAACTAGCTGCAGACGAACCGTGTCAAAAATGGAGCAGGTGATGGGGGGAAAAGGCAAAATATCCATAATATCACTATTATTTCTTTTCTTTTCTTATAAAGATGTGGGGTCCAACTCAGTGTTAGGTACACAAACATTGATTATGCAGGTACCCTTGTTGATGAGGTGTGCCCTTCCTTCCCCTAGCAGTTTCCCACTACTGCCAATCCCTTTCTTATAGAATTCTGATAATTGTTCAAGGTCTGCTTATGAGTGAGAACATGTGATACTCAGTTCTTTGTTTCTGTGATCACTCAGTATGATCGACTCCAAATACATCCAAGTTGCTGTGAAGTCCATACCTTTGTCCTTCTTTATGACCGCATAATATTCCATCATGTATATGTACCACATTTTTTAATCCAGTCCAGTTTCGATGGGCAGCATGGTTGGTTCCATGTTTGGTTCTATTCCATGAATAGAGCTGCAGCAAACATACAGGTATCCTTTTTGTAGAATGATTCGAGTTCCTCCTGGTATATTCCCAATAGGGGAATTGTTGGATCATATGAAAGGTTCTTTTCTTTTTCTTTTCTCTTCCTTCCTTCCTTTCTTTCTTTTGAGTTGAAGTTTTGCTCTGTCATCCAGGCTTGAGCGCAGTGGCACAATCATGGCCACTGCAGCCTCGACCTACTGGACTCAGGCGATCCTTCTGCCTCAGCCTTCCAAGTAGCTGGAACTACAAGTACACATTACCACACCTGGCTAATTTTTTGATTTATTGTAGAGGCAAAGTCTTGCCAAATTAAGCTGGTCTCGAACCCCTGGGCTCAGGCAATCCTCTCACCTTGGCCTCCCAAAGTGCTGGGATTATAGGCGTGAGCTACTGCGCCCGGCCAAAATCACTATTATTTCTTACAACTGCATATGAATCTATAGTTATCTAAAAATAGATCTATAGATGAGCTAAATTGGCAAGTATAATAAAATCGATATTTGTCCAAATTAAAAAAACATATTTAGCATACCATCAAAATGCTTCTACTATAATTGTCTACTGTGTTCACGTGTCAACACATGACTTTTTTTTAATATATATGTGGAGTGGCTGGCTCAGTTTGAATAAAAAAAAAAAAGGCCATGCAGCTCAAGTGGCAGAGGAAGAGACACCAAGATCTGCAAACAAAAACAATAATAGCTGTCACTTGAAGGTCAAGCTCTGACAACACTCTTATGGGAAGGACAATAGGTTCCTCAGTGGCAGTCTTATTCCACAGGACATACATAACACTTCAGATGTGAATATCAAGCTGGGCGTGGTGGCTCACGCCTGTCATCCACTTTGGGATCTGAGGTGGGATGATTTGCTTGAGCCCAGGAGTTTGAGACCAGCCTTGTCTCTACAAAAAAGATTTAAAAATTAGCTGGGTGTGGTGGCATGCACCTGTAGTCCCAGCTACTCCGGAGGCTGAAGCAGAAGGATCACCTGAGCCCAGGAGGTGGAGGCTGCGGTGAGCCGTGATTATGCCACTGCACTCCAGCCTGGGCAACAGAGTGAGACTCTGACTCAAAAAAGAGAAAAAGTGAATACTATCATTTGGCAGTCCCCCCCAAAAAGGACATCATCTCCAAAGTAAGGGATATCCTATACATGATAACATGGGTTACTGTGATGTCACCTTAGACATGAGATTAAGTAGTTAGTCTCCAGAAGTTGTGCTCACAGTTGCTTTTTGTGGGGCTAATTTGAAACTAAGCTACCCACCAGTCCAGGAGTGGAATACTTCACAGTTTAAGCCCATAAAGCAATGTTTTCTTTCTTTCCTTTCTTTCTTTTTTTAAAATTTATTTATTTATTTTTTATTTTTTTGAGTTGGAGTCTCACTCTGTCGCCCAGACTGACGTGCAGTGGCCGCTCCTGGCCACCACAGCCTCGACCTGCTGGGCTCCAGTGATCCTTCCGCCTCAGCCTTCCAAGCAGCTGGAACTACAGGTATGCGCTACCACACCTGGCTAACTTTTTGATTTATTGTAGAGATGAGGTCTCGCCAAGTTGCCCAGGCGGGTCTCGAACCCACGGGCTCAGGCAATCCACTCACCTCAGCCTCCCAAGGCGCTGGGATTACAGGCTGAGCTACCGAGCCCGGCTTTTTTTTTTTTTTTTGAGTCAGAGTCTCACTCTGTCACCCAGGCTGTCGTACAGTGGCATGCTCACAGCCACTGCAGCCTCGACCTGCTGGGCTCAAGCCACCCTTGAGTCTCGGCCTTCCAAGTAGCAGGAACCACAGGTATGCGCCACCACGCCCAGCTGATTTTTTTATTTATCATAGAGACGAGATCTCGCCGTGTTGCCCAGGCTGGTCTTGAACCCCTGAGCTCAGGTAATCCTCTCACCGCCACCTCCCAAAATGCTGGGATTACAGGTATGAGCCACCGTGCCCGGCTGCAACGTTTTCACAGAGACTTAAAAGCCCCTTGCCCAGTGTCCTCTTTGCCCAGCATCCCTTCACACGGTGACCAAGCCCTCCCTCCAGCTCTTATTTTCTGCTGGTCTGCCTGTTCTAGATTTGCTCCGGCTCGGTGTCCTTCTCTCCTCAGGAAGTTAGGAGGGCAGATGAAGCTGACTGTGAACTCTGCCGTCCTAGACATTTTTCCACTGGCAGTCAGTTCAACGCAATAAATCCTTCATCGGAGCCGGACTCGGTGGCTCAGCCTGTCATCCCGCGCCTTTGGGAGGCCGGGGTGAGTGGATGGCCTGAGCCCGCGGGTTCGAGACCCGCCTGGGCAGCGAGACCTCATCTCTACAATAAATCAAAAAATCAGCCGGGCGTGGTAGCGCATGCCTGTAATTCCGGCTACTTGGAAGGCTGAGGCGGAAGGATCGCCGGAGCCCAGCAGGCGAGGCTGCGGTGGCCGGGAGCGGCCGCTGCGCTCCCGTCTGGGCGACGGAGGGAGACTCCGACTCAAAAAAAAAAAAATCCTTCATCGGGACCCACCGCTCCTAAGTCTATTTCGCTCCCGTCTTTGCGAGGATTGGCTCTTGTCCTCAAGCTCCGTGGCACGGGAGCCCTCGTCCCCGTGGATGGCCTTGATCTCCCTCCCCGGTGTCAATGAGGCCGCTCTCCCTTGCAAGTTACCAACGTATCGACGCTTTCTGCCTCCCATCCGTACCGGGTCTCATTCTCCAGCGTCTTACCCAGCAACATTCCCTCTCACCCTTCTAGCTGCAGTGCCTTCCTCTGGCTTTCTCCCTTCAGCCTGCAAACATGGGTGCATCTTCCCCAGCCTCACACCATCACAACCCTCTTCCTGGCTGGGCATGGTGGCTCACGCCTGTCATCCCAGCACTTTGGGAGGCCGAGGTGGGAGGACGGACTGCTTGAGCCCAGGAGGACGAGACCAGTTGGGGCAACACAGCGAGAGCTTGTCGCGACAAAAATAAAAACATCTGGGCGACAGAGTGAGACTCCAACTCAAAAATAAATAAATAAATAAAGACATCAGTCGGGGCCGGGCTCGGTGGCTCAGCTTGTAACACCAGCCCTTTGGGAGGCGAGGAGAGTGGATTGCCTGAGCCGGCGGGCTCGAAATCAGCCTGGGCCGCTTTGGCGAGACCTCATCTCTACAATAAATTAAAAAATTAGCCAGGTGTGGTGGCACGTGCCTGCGGTTCCCGCTACTTGGAAGGCTGAGGCAGAAGGATCGCCAGAGCCCGGCCGGTCAACACTGGGGTGGCCGTGAGTGTGCCACTGCACTCCAGCCTGGGCGAGAGTGAGACTCCAACTCAGAAAAAAAAAATCAGTCGGGCATGGTGGTGCGTGCCTGTAGTCCCAGCTACTCAGGAAGCGGAGGCAGAAAGATCACCTGAGCCCAGAAGGCCAAGACTGCAGTGAGCTGTGAACATGCCACTGCACTCCAGCGTGGGTGACAGAGACCCTGACTCAAAAAATAAGAAAAGAAACAGAAAAGAAAGCCCTTCCCCGTTGTACCAACCCCTGAGCTAATTCCCGTCTTCCTCCTGGCCTCATCCCTCAACCTGATATAGGCCAATTTCCATCTCCATTTCACTGGAATTGCTCTAAATTCACCTGCGACCAAATCCCCAAATCTCAGTTCTCATTTACCTTATTCTTCTATAGCATTCGACAGTGCGGCCAACCTCCTACTTCTCAGGGGGCTCCTTCCCCTAGGTTTCCAGAACACGCTTCTTGTTATTCAGAGCATCCCTTTACCCACCTCTGACTGTCGGGGTTTTTCCTCCTCATCCTCTCTTCTTCTAATTCTATCTGCTTTCCATCTCTGGTCTTTTTTTTTTTTTTTTTTTTTTTTGAGTTGAAGTCTCTCTCTGTCGCCCAGACTGGAGTGCAGTGGCCGCTCCCGGCCACCACAGCCTCGACCTGCTGGGCTCCGGCGATCCTTCCGCCTCAGCCTTCCGAGTAGCTGGAACTACAAGCGCGCGCTACCACGCCTGGCTGATTTTTTATTTATTGTAGAGACGAGGTCTCGCCAAGTTGCCCGGGCAGGTCTTGAAACTGCGGGCTCAGGCAATCCACTCACCTCAGCCTCCCAAAGTGCTGGAATTACAGGCTGAGCCACTGAGCCCGACCGAATCTCTATCTTTAATCCTGATGTCTCTCCTGACTTCCATGTCCCACCTCCCAAACTTACTGAAAACCTGCTTCTCGTATACAGTTAATGGTGTCACTATGCACACGGCTCGCCATGCCAGAAACTTTTTAAAAATTTTTGAGTCCAGGTCTCACTCTGTTTGCCCAGGCTGGAGTGCAGTGGCATGATCATGGCTCACCGCACCTTCAACCTCCTGGGCTCAGGCGATCCTCCCACCTCAGCCTCCTATGTACCTGGGACTACAGGAGCATGCCACCATGCCTGGCTAATTTCTGTATTTATTTTACAGAGACGAGGTCTCACTATGTTGCCCAGGCTGGTCTCAAACTCCTGGCCCCAAGCAATGCTCCTGCCTTGGTGTCCCAATGACCAGGATTATAGGCATTAGCTGCCGAGTCCAGCCCAGAAAATTTGAAGTTAGAGGACTATCCTTAACTCTTCCCCAATCCTCCCATCTCATCTATCATGAAGACTGGATGTCCCTCTACTCCCAAATGTTTCTCACATCTATCCCTGGCCCTCCATTCTCAGTTCTCCTGTGGTGGAGGCCCTGGTTTTCTCTTCTGGATGAGGACAGTAGCCATCTACTTCCTTCTGTTCCTATACGCCGTGAGTGGTGACAGTACAATCTGCCATGTTGCAAATATTACAGTAAATCTTGGTAGCCCAGCTAGCGTGCTGTGGGTGGAGAGGCAGTGAGAATCATGGCTGGACCAAAAATAACACAGCCAGAGGCTATTTTATGTTGTGTGAAATTGCACAAATTTCATGGATGAAAAGGTGACTTATTACTGTTACTCATACATGTAAGCTAAAAGAGAAAATTTAAAATACAAAGCAAATGACACGATGGCTCTTTTTAAAGACCTTTTGTACCATCCTTCACTTTGTTCCTGCAGATACTGTAATAAATCCTAGTTTTTTTTATTTTTATTTTTTGAGTCAGAGTCTCACGCGGGCTAGAGTGCAGTGGCATGCTCATGGCCAACACGGGCTCGACCTGCTGGGCTCAGGTGATCCTTCTGTCTCAACCTTCCAAGTAGCTGGAACTACAGGCACATGCCACTATGCCCAGCTCATTTTTTGATTTATTGTAAAGATGAGGTCTCGCAAAGTTGCCCAGGCTAGTCTCAACCCCTGGGCTCAGGTGATCCTCTCGCCTCCACTTCCCAAAATGCTGGGATTACAGGCGTGAACCACCACGCTCTGCTGGCTTATTTTTATTTTTATTTACTTTTATTTTTTTAGTCAGAGTCACACTCTTGTTGCCCAGGCTGGAGTGCAGTGGCACGCTCCCAGCCACCGCAGCCTCGACCTGCTGGGCTCAGGTGATCCTTCCACCTCAGCCTTCCAAGTGACTGGAAGTACAGGCATGCACCACCACGCACGGCTAATTTTTTGATTTATTGTGGAGATGAGTTCTTGCCAAGTTGCCCAGGCCAGTCTCGAACCCGTGGGCTCAGGCAATCCTCTCACCTTGGCCTCCCAAAGTGCTAGGATTATAGGCATGAGCCACCGCACCTGACCTTACTTTTACTTTTAAGAGACAGGGTCTTGCTCTTTTGACGAGGCTGGAGTACAGTGGTGTGATCCTACCTCACTGTAACTTTGAACTCCTGGGCTCAACTGATCCTCTCACCTCAGCCTCTTGGTAGCTGAGATTACAGGCATGCATCACCTTGCCCAGTAGATATTTTTATTTTTAGCAGAGATGGGGTCGTGCTGTGTTGCCCTGGCTTATCTCACACTCCTGGGCTCAGGCAATTCTCCCACCTGGGCCACCCAAAGCACTGGGATGAACCACCATGCCCAGCCAATAAATCCTAGAACTAAGTGATTGCGCCTGACTCTGGAGTACAAAGATTTCCTAGGAAATAAACCTTTCATATATTTATTATTGCATGATACTCCTCACCCGAAATTTTAAGAAAGTGAGTTTGCATCTCAAATTCTGTTTTTCATGCATGAGTTGATGCTGCAAAATATTTCAGATTTTGGTTAGGAAGCTTTTGCTTTTTTTCCATTTTTAAATAAACTGAAACGTTGTCAGTCGGTACAAAAGGTCTTGAAATACTTCACAGATTTGCATAATTGCATTAATTGAAATTTCATACCATTCCATAGGGCCTATATTATATAACTTTCTCCTGGACTTGTACTGCCCCAGACATTCTGTTCTTCCAGCAACAGGACAAAAAAGAGTATTAAATATATTTGTGGAATCCTATAGACAGTGGTGAGTAACTGACAAGAAGTTTATTGAAGCCGGGCTCAGTGGCTCAGCCAGTAATCCCGCACTTTGGGAGGCCGAAGTGAGTGGATGGCCTGAGCCCGCGGGTTCGAGACCCGCCTGGACAACTTGGCGAGACCTCATCTCTACAATAAATCAAAATGAGCCGGGTGTGGTAGTGTGCACCTGTAGTTCCAGCTCCTCGGAAAGCTGAGGCGGAAGGATCGCCGGAGCTCAGCAGGTCGAGGCTGTGGTGGCCGGGAGCGGCCACTGCCCTCCAGTCTGGGCGACAGAGTGAGACTCCAACTCAGGAAAAAAAAAAAGAAGTTAACTGAAGGCAAAACATAGCTAACAGTTCATTGTCATTGAAAGCCTGCTATATGTGAGGCACCAATCAGATCAAGCCATTTCATGGATTTTTTAAAAAAATTGATATACGGCCGGGCTTGGTGGCTCAGCCTGTAATCCCGCGCCTTTGGGAGGCTGAGATGAGTGGATTGCCTGAGCCCGCAGGTTCGAGCACCGCCTGGGCAGCAAGACCTCATCTCTACAATAAATTAAAAAAAAATCAGCTGGGCGTGGTAGCACATGCCTGTAATTCCGGTTACTCGGAAGGCTGAGGAGGAAGGATCACCAGAGCCCGGCAGGTCGAGGCTGCGGTGGCCGGAAGAGGCCACTGCACTCCAGTCTGGGCGACAGAGTGAGACTCCAACTCAAAAAAAAGAAAAAGAAAAATTGATATACAACCCATGACTTCCATGACTTCACACATGCTCTACCTAGAAAGTCCAGTCTCCTGTCTGACTACAAACCCACTTCTAAGATTCAGCTCACCCATTCCTCCTGTAAGTCATCTCTGCTGCTTTTTAGCCAGTACACCCATAGTGCTACACTTCATAATTAAATTGAGTTTTTTTAGTGTTTATTTTCCCCACCAACCTTTGGAACACAAGGAATGTTTTAGTGTTCTCTATAAATTTAAGATCTAGCACAATTTCTAGTACATAAAAAGCACTTAAGAAATAAATAGCTGGGTGTGGTGGCTCCCGCCTGTCATCCCAGCACTTTGGAAGGTGGAGAGAGGATTGCCTGAGCCCAGGGGTTCAAGACCAGCCTGGGAAACTTGGCGAGACCTCATCTCTACAATAAATCAAAAAATTAGCCGGGTGTGGTAGTGCACACCTGTGCTTCCAGCCACTTGGAAGGCTGAGGCAGAAGGATTGCCTGAACCCAGAAGTTTGGGGTTGCAGTGGCTGGTAACATGCCAGTGCCAGCCTGGGTGACAGATTGAGGCTCCCACTCAAAAAAAAAAAGAGGTAGGAAGGAAAGAAGGAAAAGACATGGCTGGCCAGGCACAGTGGCTCATGCCTATAATTCTAGCACCTCGGGAGACTGAGGTGGGAAGATCACTTAAGCCCAGGAGTTCAAGACTAGCCCAGGCAACAAAGTGAGGCCTCAACTCTACAAAAAATTTTTAAAAATCGCTGGGTGTGGTGGTATGTGCCAACTACTTGGGAGGCTGAGGTAGAAGAATTGCCTCAGCCTAGGAGGTTGAGCCATGACTGTGCCACCGCACTCTGGCCTGGGGTATAGAGTGAGATGCTGACTAAAAAAAAGAAGAAAAAAAAAAGAGTATTAAATATGACTGGGTTCAGTGGCTCAGCCTGTCATCCTAGGGCTTTAGGAGGCTGAGGCGAGTGGATGATCTGAGCCCATGTGTTTGAGACTAGCCTGGGCAACTTGGCAAGACCTTGTCTCTACAATAAATCAAAAATTAGCTGGGTGTGGTAACATGCACCTGTAGTTCTGGTTACTTGGAAGATTGAGGCGGAAGGATTGCCGGAGCCCAGGTCAAGCTGGGGTGGCTGTGAGTGTGCCACTGCACTCTAGCCTGGGTGAAGGAGTGAGAGCAACTCAAAAAAAAAAAAAAGTACTAAATATATTTGTGGAATCCTATAGACAGTGGTGAGCAACTGACAAGTTCATTGAAGGCAAAACATAGATAACAGTTTATTGTCATTGAATGCCTGCTATATGTGAGGCAACAACCAGATTAAGCCATTTCATGGAGTTAAAACAAATTGATATACAACCCATATGCCATAAAATTCAATCTTTTATTTTTTTGAGTCAGGGTCTCCCTCTGTCACCCAGGCTGGAGTGCAGTGGCAGGATCACGGATCACTGCAGCCTCAACCTCCTGGGCTCAGGTCACCCTTCTGCCTCTGCCACCTGAGTAGCTAGGACTACAGGCACGAGCTACCAATGCCTGGCTGATTTTTTGTTTTTTGCAGAGATGAGGTCTCGCTATGTTTCTTTAGGCTGGTTTCAAACTCCTGGGCTCAAGCTATCTTCCCACCTTGACCTCCCAAAGTGCTGGGATTACAGATGTGAGCCACCATGCCTAGCCAGAATTCACCTTTTTTAAATGGACAATTCAGTGTTGTTGTTTTTTTTTTTTTGCCTTTTCTTTAGTATATTCACATAGTTTAGCAACCATCACTAATTCTAGAACTTTTTCACTACCCCCAAAATAACTGCACCCGTTAGCCGTCACTGCTTACCCCTCTTTTCAGCTCCCGGCAATCTCTCTCTCTCTCTCTCTGTGGATTTGCCAATTCTGGACATCTCTTATTCTATATGGGATCACACAACCTGTGGCCTTCTGTTTCTGTTTTCTCCGCAGAATGTTTGCAAGGCTCCCCCATGCTGTAGTGTGTATCAGCACTTCATTCTTTCCTGTGGCTGGATAAAATTCCACTGTATGGACAGGCCATGCTTCTCATCCATTCACCAGGGATGGACATCTTGATTGTTTCCATGTTTGGGTTATCATGAACAAAACTGCTAGGAACATTCACCTACAAGTTTTTGTGTGGATATATATTTTCTCTTATCTTGGGTATATTCTTACAGAGTAGAAATGCGGGGTCAGATGGTAACTCTGTGCTTAACCTTTTGAAGAAGTGCCAGACTGTGTTCCAAAGTTGCAGCACCGTTCTATATTTTTGCCAGTAATGTATGAGACTTCCAGTCTCTCCACACCCTTGTCAACAATTGTCACTGTCTTTTTTGATGATAGCCGTCCTCGTGAGTGTTGATGTCTCGTTGTTTTAATCTTCACTTCCTTGATGATGTTGAGTGCCTCTCTATGTGCAAATTGGCCATTTGTATATCTTCTTTGGAGAAATGTCTATGTGGATCCTTTCCCCACTTCGTAACTGTGTTGTCTTTTTATTGTTGAGTTGTAAGTGATCTTTACATATTCTAGATACTAGATTTTCTCTTCCTTATTCCCCACAATGATTCTCTTTCACAAACGAAGAGACTAGAGCCTGGAGAATTTTATTAAGAGGCATCACTGAATTTAGATCTGTGATTCTCCAAAGTCTGTGCTCTTTCCATTATTTTATGTCATTTCTTGATGACAGAGATGTTTTAACTGATGAAGTTTAGAGAGTGACCGACCACACCAGTGGGTGGCTAACATGAGGATGGATGTCGTTAGAATTGAGGCCAGGATGTTAGAAACATAATCAACTAATTGCTGAAGTCAATGGTGGTAGGCTCAGAGTTGCATATAAAATAAGTAGTTAAATGATATGGCATTTAAGAGTCGTTCTTACTCCGCAATTTTCCGATTTAATAAGGCTTTTTGTCTTGCCACGACTAAAAAAGCAGGTCATGAAAAGCCAATTTCCTGTCTTATGAAAAAAAGGAAGAACCATCCACTTTTGTAAATCTCTCCAAGGTCTGGGACTGGGGCCCTCCGAGGAATTCTCCCCCAATTTATCACTGCAAGAAACTGATCTGCTACCACAGACTTTTTCAAAACAGCTAACATCTCTCGCTGGCAGTACAATCACCACTTCCCTTAATGCTATAAGAAAACGTGAGTTGTTTTTGTCCGGGTTAAATCAGAGTGACGCTATACCAAGCTAAGACCAAATGAATTCCCAGAGGGAAGTAAGGTGTCCAGGTACAGAAACAATTATTTTGCCTGAGTGCACATTAGTTTGTCTAAAAGTAGATAAAGTTTTAGTGGCATCACTTTTGTACCATCCTCGCTACCTCCGACACCAGGTGATTTCAAAGGAGTCATTTGCAAAAACTTGCCTGCTTGTACAACACCGCAGAGGCCATGTGACAAGAAAGTAAACTGAGATAGATGAGTTATTAGCGAAGTATAGGCTGGGTGCAGTGGCTCATGCCCGTAATCCTAGCATTTGGGAAGGCTGAGGCACAGGGATTGCTTGAGCCCAGGAGTTTGAGACCAGCCTAGCTGATAAAGCGAGACCCCATGCCTATAAATATAAAAATTAAAAAACTAGCCAGGTGTGGCAGAATGCGCCTATAGTCTCAGCTACTCAGTGGCTGAGGCGGAAAGATCGCCTGAACCCAGAAGGTTGAGGCTGGGGTAAGCTGTGATCAATCATGCCACTGCCCTCCAGTCTAGGTGATAAAGTGCAATCCAGATACAAAAAAACAAAAAACAGCCAGGTGCGGTGGCTTACGCCTGTAATCCCAACACCTTGGGAGGCGAAGATAAGAAGATTGCCTGAGTCCAGGGGTTCAAGACTAGCCTGGACAACTTGGCAAGATCTCTTTCTCCAAGAAATAAAAAAATTAACTGGGTGTGGTAGCCCACGCCTCTGGTACCGGCTACTTGGAAGGCTGAGGTGGAAGGATCGCCTGAGCCTAGCATGTCCAGGCTGTGGCCACTGCACTCCAGCCTGAGTGACAGAGTGAGACTCTGACTTAAAAAAAAAAAAAAGAAAATCAAAGGTATAAACATGTTATTAACAAGAAATTACAGAAAACTCGTATTTTCAATCACATATTTTACTGAAAAGAGTTAATTTTAAAAATATACATTATTTAATATTACTAATAAAACATCAAACTTTTCATACAAGAGCCATTTCAGTTTCACTCACTCTCGTCAAAGAGGCGCCTTGATGTTTCCCGAGGAACACTTTGCTCAAGAGTAGGGTTTCCAGTGCCCTCTAGTGAAACTTCATGAGATGGTCCAAAAAGGTAATGGCGGATCCGCTCCTAACAGCGGAATCGGTGTCTCTTCGCATTTGACAGACTGTGAAATGCTGCCCCCACCCACCTCAGGAGAAAGGCGACCTCTGGGGGGCTCTTCCCCTTGATACTCGGCCAAGCTCACAGCAGAATACTTTCTCCTACGTTTTCATCATCTCTGTCTTAAGAAAACAAAAACCTGTCTATATGGGATGGGAGAAATAATGATATGACCTCCAAGTGATTGAGGCCGAGGCCCCCTCAAAAGTTAATAGGATGTCAAAAATTATGAAGCAAGCTTAGCCTGCAAGTAAAGCTTTCTCAGTGGTCTCGGATTCTTCACCCTGTCTTTATAATAATAGATACCACTACTCTGATCAACTTGGAGCTCCACTTTCTGGGAGCAGAAGACCTTTTTCTCAGGGTTCAGGAAGTGAACTCTTCCAAATTGGGGGCCATTTCCAAAAGTAGACATCAACAGAGTCTAAGTTCATTCTCCAGACCAAACACCTTGGACTTAAGGGTCTTCAGTTCTCCTTGGATCTTATGTGCCCGTCTATTGCTGTCACGGACCTCACACAGAATAGCAAGATCTTGGTTTGCCCGGGCATTCACTGTTGCCTGGAGATTTGAAAAAAAGAAGAAATGATTATGGCATACGCCAGCAAAGAGAAATCAGTCGTAAGGACAGGCTATACTGGCTCCTTTTACAGCATTTTGAGAACATAGGATAAATTTAAACCTTAGTTTGTTCAGGAACTAAAGTTTGTTTTGCCACAACTAAAAAAGCAAGTCATGAAAAGCCAATTTCCTAAGTTTTATGACAAAAGGCAGAACTATCCATTCCTGTAAATCTCTGCAAGGTCTGGAACTGGGGCCCAGAAAGAAAATGTAGAATTAAAGCAGAAAAGGCATGACACTCTTTCTTTCCCTTACAGTAGTAAAGGAGCCCTCAGAGAGAGATCAAAGAACAACAAAGAATGGGTAAATGGAAGAGACCAATATAGAAAACATCACCAGCAAATACACCAAAGAACAACAGAAAGCATCTCCTCTCGTCTATAATTCACCTTGCTTGGAGCACGGGCTAACTGGTTAAAACTCATTAGGAAGGCTCTTGAGGCAGCCTGAATTCTAAAAAGCCGGGTCTGGGAAAAATCACTTCACTAATCAATTACTCACTTTTCCCACTTTTTTTTTTGAGTTGGAGTCTCACTCTGTCGCCCAGGCTGGAGTGCAGTGGCACATTCATGGCCACTGCAGCCTCGACCTGTAGGCTCAGGCGATCCTTCCGCCTCAGCCTTCCAAGGAGCTGGAACTACAGGCGCGTGCCACCGCACCGGCTCATTTTTGATTTATTGTAGAGAAGACGTCTCACCAGTTTGCTCAGGCTGGTCTCAAACCCCTGAGCTCAGGCAATCCTCTTGCCCCGGCTTCCCAAAGTGCTGGGGTTACAGGCTTGGGCCGCCGTACCCGGCATGACGCAATGCTTTGATCTACTTCCTGAAGTGGGAGACATGGCAATCTCTGCCACGCTTAGCTAGACGGCCTGCCTTTGTCTTCCCTCTAGTGTGTACTTGCTGAACTGTCGGGGGCCTTAAAGGCTGGCAGCCAGGAGTGTCTCCCCGCAGGCAAGCCGCACACCACTGACTTTGAGGAGCCCTCAGGACCTTGCTTCCTCACTTCGACCTCGTGTCTCCCCATGTCAAGCCAGGATCAACAGCTACCTTATAGAGCATCTGTTCCAAGTCTTTCAGCTTCTGCCGGAGAACTTTAATGTCTGTCTTAAAGCCTTCAACTTCCAAGACTCGTCGGCGTTCCAAGGCCTCGTAGCGTTTTGTCATGATCTGTAAGCGCTTCCCCATCTTGGTAGTGCGGTCCTAAATATGGGGGATGGAAGGGCACTGTGAGGTGAGAGAGGCATTTCCCCAGCTTCCACCTGTGCGTCCCGCTGCATCTTAAGTGGTGGAGAATCTGGTACCTTGAAGATCTCTCTCCTCATGCCCTCTTCCTCACGAATCCGGGCAAGTTCTTCTTCCAAGGAAATGCACTGCTCTTGGTACATGTGGGACAGCTTTTTCTCTTGTACTAACTTGTCCTTTAGAGACTGCAGATCAAAGGGACAAGAAACATGAATGTGCAGTTCTACAGTGTAGGTAATTTAAGGAGCACTTAGGTAAAGAAAGAAAGAAAAAAAAAAAAAAAGAAAGGGACCGGGCACCGTGGCTCACAACTGTAATCCCAGCATTTTGGGAGGCCGGTGAGAGGACTGCCTGAGCCCAGGGTTTCAGGACCAGTGAGACTTGTCTCTACAAAAAAATTTAAAAATCAGCCTAGTGTGATGGTGCACACCTGAGGTCCCAGCTACTCGGGAGGCTGAGGCAGGAGGATCACCTGAGTGCAGGAAGTCAAGCCTGTGGTAAGCTGTGATTGTGCTACTGCATTCCAGGCTGGGCAACAGAATGAACGCTGACTCATTTCAAAAAATAAAAAGAAAGAAAGAAAAGGATTTCCAAGAGTGAAAAAACAAGATGACAGGAAAGTGACATATCTGAAAACCTCCTACTTCTCGAGTATTCTCTTAAGCCCTTTTTCTTTTATTTTTGAGTAGGAGTCTTACTCCATCACCCAGACTGGAGTGCAGTGGCATGCTCCTGGCTCGACCTGCTGGGCTCAATCCTTCCACCTCAGTCTTCCAAGTAGCTGGTACTACAGGCGCACACCACCACACCTGGCTAATTTTTTGATTTATTGTAGAGACGAGGTCTTACCAAGTTGCCCAGGCTTGTTTTGAACCCGTGAGCTCAGGCAATCCTTTTGCCTCTGCCTCCCAAAGTGCTGGGATTATAGGCGTGAGCCACCACGTCCGGTTTAAGCCCTTTTTCTAAAGTGCACATAGTAGAAATTCTTTTTTTTTTTTTTTTTTTAGATGGAGTCTCACTCTGTCGCCCAGGCTGGAGTGTAGTGGCATGATCACAGTCACTGCAGCCTCAACCTGCTGGGCTCAGGCAATCCTTCCACCTCAGCCTTCCAAGTAGCTGGAAGTATAGGCATGTACCACCACGCCCGGCTAATTTTTTGATTTATTGTAGAGACGAGGTCTCACCAAGTTGCCCAGGCTGGTCTGGAACCTCTGGACTCAGGCAGTCCTCTTACCTTGGTCTCCCAAAGTGTTGGGATTATAGGCATGAGCCACCACATGCAGCTTGGAAATTATTTAAAATAAAACAAATCTTTTTGGCTCTGGGCAGAATCAGACAATGGAGGTCAGAATCCGCTCCAAGTAAGACATGTTGAGGGTTACATTTCTGAAGCTTTTCTTTAAAAGGGGAAGAAACAGTAACAACACTTACACATGCCCCATTAAGCAGCCAAACGATCTTTCAAAGCCTCCATCAATCATGCTACTTTTTTACACGCAACCCCGCAAAGGCACCGCCACGTTCAGAGCTCAGTTCCCATCCCTCATCGTGACCTACAGACCCTCCCTGCTGGCTGCCATCTGCCCTGCCAGCCTCGCACCCCACTTCCTCCTTGCTTGTTCCTCTGCGGCCGCCATGACATGCTCCCTCATCCTTGGACGTACTCCACGGACTGTGAGTTTGCTTTTCCCTCTGCCAGAAATGCTCTTCCCCTAGGTTTGTATGGCAGGCTCAGTCCATCTTTCGGGTCTCAGCAAAAACTGGACATAAGAGAGTGTCTTGTGTGCCCCGTCTAAAGAAGGCTTACAGCAGCTTCATATAATCTTCCTCCTATAATTCTTTTATTTCCTCAATATCACTTTCTATAATCTATGATTTTCTTAGTTACTTGTTATTGTTTCTGTTTGTTCTCACCCATTCAAATGTAAACACCATAAGGGCAGACTTTGTCTTGGTTACTCACTTCTGTAGCTCCACAGCTTAGCCTATTATAGGAGTGCAATGAATGAATCAATCAACCAACCAACATAACAGTCTCATATTTTAAACCCCAAACACAATAATGATCAGCTACTCTATGAAACTGATTTCTTTTGTTTTGTTTTGGTTCTGAGTCGGAGTCTTACTCTTTTGCCCAGGCTGGAGTGCAGTGGCACACTCAAGGCCACTGCACCTCGACCTGCTGGGCTCAGGCGATCCTTCCACCTCAGCCTTCCAAGCAGCTAGAACTACAGGCGCGCGCTACCACGCCCGGCTAATTTTTGATTTATTGTAGAGATGAGGTCTCGCCAAGTTGCCCAGGCGGGTCTCGAACCCGTGGGCTCAGGCAATCCACTCACCTCAGCCTCCCAAAGGCGCGGGATTACAGGCTGAGCCACCGAGCCCGGTTTGTTTTTGTTTTTTTAATGAAAAGCCAATCTGCCAAGGCTACATACTGCCTGATTCCAGCCCCATGACATTCTGGAAAAGGCAAAACTAGGGAGACAATAAAAAGATCAGTGGTTGCCAGGGGCTGGAGGAGGGAGAGACAGACAAGCAGAACATGAAGGATGTTTAGGGCAGTGAAACTTCTCTGTGTGGCACTGTCATGATGGACACATGTCATTACACATTTGCCCATTCCCATAGAATGGGCAATACCCCAGTGAACCCTGGCGTCCACTGGGCACTCGGGGTGACAATGATGCTTCCATGTTGGTTGATTAGTTGTAACCCTTGTCCCACTCTGGTGGGGAATGTTGACAGCAGGGAGGCTGTGTTGTGGGAAGAGAAGGCACACATGGGAAATCTCTGTCCCTTTGGCTCAATTTTGTTGTAAACTGGAAACTATCCTAAAAGAAGAGTCTATTTTTAGGATAATAATAATAAATAAGGACAGCATGGTTAATACACTTGCTACCACCCAGATGAGAAAAATAGAACTGTGCCATCTCTACTCCATGTACTTATTTCTTTTTGGAGTCTCACTCTGTCGCCTGGACTGGAGTGCAGTGGCCGCTCCCGGCCACCGCAGCCTCGACCTGCTGGGCTCCGGTGATCCCTCTGCCTCAGCCTTCCGAGTAGCCGGAATTACAGGCATGCACTACCATGCCCGGCTGATTATTTGTTAATGTAGAGATGAGGTTTCCCCTGCCCAGGCGGGTCTCGAACCCGCGGGCTCAGGCAATCCACTCACCTCAGCCTCCCAAAGGCGTGGGATTACAGGCTGAGCCACCGAGCCCGGTTTGTTTTTTTTTTTTTTTAAAGAAGGAGTCTTGCTAAAAGTTCATCTTGCCCAGGCTGAACTCCTGGCCTCAAGCAATCCTCCCATCTTGGTGTCCTAAAGAGCTAGAATTATAGGCATGAGCCACTGTGCCTGGTGGATATAGGTTCTTTTAAAATTGTACTATATATATATACATTTTGTAAGATATTATTAGCAGTTCTAAAAATAAACTTAGTCAGATCACTGGCAGTGTTACATGATTTTACTGGGCAATAATACATCCACCTAGCCGGGCTTGGTGGCTCAGTCTATAATCCCAGAACTTTGGGAGGCCAAGGCAAGTGGACTGCCTGAGCCTGCGGGTTTAAGACCCGCCTGGGCAACTTGGTGAGACCTCATCTCTACAATAAATTAAAAAATTAGTCGGGCGTGGTAGCATACACCTGTAATTCCGGTTACTTGGAAGGCTGAGGCAGAAGGATCTCTAGAGCCCAGCAGGTCGAGGCTACGGTGGGTGGGAGTGTGCCACTGCACTCTAGTCTGGGCAACAGAGTGAAACTTCAACTCAAAAAAAAAAAAAACTCCACTCATGCTCACTGGTCCATAGACTGATTTTTACAGATGTTTTTCTGAGTGCTAATTTCAGATTATATGATTAGAAGAACTTCAGGAATATTACACACAGCCTACATAAGAATGGACTATTCCTAGGAATGATACAAGAACTAAATCATGGTGTTCTGAGAATTAACACAAGTTCTAAAATATCAAAAATAGCTGGGTGTGGTAGCTCACGCCTGTAATCCCAGCACTTTGGGAGGTGGAGGCGAGAGAACTGACTGAGCCCAGGGGTTTGAGACCAGCCTGGACAACTTGGTGAGACCTCGTCTCTACAATAAATTGAAAAATTAGCCAGACTTGGTGGCACATGTCTGTAATCCCTATTTGGGAGGTTGAGGCAGAAGATTACCTAAGCCTAGCCTAGCAGGTTGAGGCTGTGGTGGCTGTGAGCATGCCACTGCACTCCAGCCAGGCGACAGAGTAAGACCGCATCGCAAATAATAAATAAAATAAAATGTCAAAAATAGCTTTGCTTTTGTTTATGCTATGCTTCATGCAAAATTACCTTATATCAAAATCTTATCTTTTTTTTCAAAACGAACTTCCTCTATGAAATTTTCTCAACAACTTTAGCCCATTTTAAGTTCTCCATTCTTTGAAATTCTGTATCAATTTTATTTTTTTATTTTTATTTTTTGAATTGGAGTCTCACTCTGTCACCCAGGCTGGAGGGCAGTGGCACGCTCCTGGCCACTGTAGCCTCCACCTGCTGGGCTCAGGAAATCCTTCCGCCTCAGCCTTCCAAGTAACTGGAACTACAGGCACACGCTATCACGCCTGCCTGGCTAATTTTCTGATTTATTGTAGAGATGAGGTCTTGCCAAGTTGCCCAGGCTGGTCTCAAACCCGCAGGTTCAGGCAATCCTCTCACTTTGGCCTCCCAAAGTGCTGGGATTATAGGCATGGGCCACTGCACCCAGTCCATATCATTTTTAATATATACCCCTCTTATAACCCAACTCTTCTTTCTATACTACGTCATATTTTAACTGCCAATGTGCATTTTTTCCCCAGTCTGAGTGAAAGCATATGCCTTATTATTCTTTTTGTTTTTGTTTCTGAAGTTGGAGTCTCACTCTGTTGCTCAAGCTGGAGTGCAGTGGCATGCTCACAAGACACCACAGCCTCGATCTGCTGGGATAAGGCGATCCTTCTTCCTCAGCCTTCTAGGCAGCTGGAACTACAGACGTGTGCCACCACGCCCGGCTAATTTTTTGATTTATTGTAGAGACGAGGTCTTGCTAAGTTACCTAGACTGGTCTCGAACTCCTGCCTGCCTTATTTATCATTTATTTTTGCCCCACTGCCACCAGATGTCAGGACAATATCAACTACTAGATGTACACACGCACTAAATAGATTCCTGATGATTATTTACCGAGATTTAGAAATAGACAAGTGATGTTTCTATCTAGAAAAAAGAATATCCCTGGAAGTTAGCAACTCATCAGCTTAACATCAACATTCAGAAAAATACTACATCAAATGATCTAATTGCCTGCAAGAGTATTAAATACCATGAAGCAATCGCTTCTAGCTTTCCACTGAACAAACGTCAGATCCACTTAGTTCTTTTCTTGAGTAAAGGGTACACAGATAAGGGGGAAATGATAGCTTAGTGCCAGGCACGAAGTAGAGTAAATGTCACCAGATGCATGTACAGATCTAGTCGGGTCTATGTGTGCACGTGTAAAGAGAGAGCGACTGATTCAGTTACCACGGGGTCTTTCCCACTCTCAATGAGTTATTTTATTCTGTCTTACATTATGTTCTCAATTACAGACTGGGAAAGTATGGTCTTGTTAAAAATACAAATGGTTTGAAAGTGACACCCAAAAGGCAGTCATTAATGGCCTCGGATTTCAGGCCACTCGATACCCTTAGGATGATCTATCTAATTGAAGGAATTGATCATGTGCTCAGATACGCAGATAATCTAAACTAGGAAGGTTATCCGTAGTCTGGAAAATAGATATAAAGTTACAAATTACCGTAAAAAAAAAAAAAAAAAACTCAGTCCCCTAAAAACAAAACCTAATGAAAAGTCAAGATGCTACACTTAAGGAAAAAAGTGCCAAAAACAAAATGAAAAGAATAAGAACTGGCCAAGTACAAACACATCATACCACGTTAAGAGAAATATAACCTGGGAGGGCCAGAAGACATTTTCTGTCCTGCACTGGTCAGAGATCCTTTCATGTCCAGCTTCAATCATCACACTTTAGAATGGAGGAAGAGCCGGGCTCAGTGGCTCAGCCTGTAATCCCGCGCCTTTGGGAGGCTGAGGTGAGTGGATTCCCTGAGCCCACGGGTTTGAGACCCGCCTGGGCAGTGAGACCTCATCTCTACAATA
>NW_007253921.1:81136-87081 GCF_000164805.1 Carlito syrichta
AAAAAAAAAAAAAAAAAAAAAAAAAAAGAGAATGGAGGAAGAGCTGGGTGTGGCGGCTCACACCTGCAATCCCAGCACTTTGGCAGGCAGAGGCAAGAAGATTGCCTGAGTCCAGGGGTTCGAGACCAGCCTGAGCAACTTGGCGAGACCTCGTCTCTACAATAAATTAAAAATTAGCTGGACAAGGTGGCGCATGCCTGTGGTTCCAGTTGCCTGGAAGGCTGAGGCAGAAGGATCACCTGAGGCAGCAGGTTGAGGCTGCAGTGGGTATAAGCATGCCACTGCACTCCAACTGGGCAACGAAGTGAGATTCTGACTCAAAATAAAATAATAAAATAAAATAAAACAAAATGGAGGAAGAGACATCAGGACAGTTTGAGAAGACAACAAAGAAGGAGAAAAGAATGCAGAATGGTGAGGTCCAAGCTGATCAGGACCACCAAGTATTCAGCAAGCATGTACAGTGTGCCTACTATGCAGAGGGCAGGGCAGAGGCTATCCGGCAAGACCCTGGGAACGAAGACAACATCACGAAATGTGGTGACACGTGTCATCGCAGAGGCACGCTGGTCATCACGGGAATGCGAAGGCCTGGGGAAGTCTTACAGAAGGGTGACTAGAGCGGCGGCACACGACACGCGCCCCGTAAGCAGCAGCCACTCTGGTCTGGTGACGACAAGGTGAGCGACAGCAGCTGGAGAAGCTGAGGCTGACGGGCGAGCTGGTGTCCGATGATGTTCCAGGAAGTTCAGGCCAAGGTCGCCCGACTGTATCAGGTCAGAGGAGCACTGTCAAATATTTGTGAGCAGTTGGCATTGGCAACGCCCAATGGAGGAGCTAATACACAGGAGTGAGAAAGACTACAGGATACAAAGCGACCAGAAGAGAGAAGAGTTAGAGTCCTGCAGCAATTTAAACAGAGGAATACAGACACTAGAGCACTCCGAAAGGGTGGAGGAAAGGGGGCAGGGGCTGAAAACCACACACTAGGCACCATGTCCACCACCTGGGTGACGGGCTCAGTAGAAGCCCAAGCCTCATCATCACGCAATATCCCTATGTAACAAACCTGCACACACACCCCTTGGGTCAATAATAAAACCCACAGCAGCTGGGATCCCGTAAACATGATAGGGATGTGCCCCAACAGCATCTAAAATGTGACTAAGTTGAGATTTTTTCCCCACCATCTCCCCTGTGCTAAAAACAAGACCAAACCCCCCCAAGGAACAGAACTTGAACTAATGCAGTAAGAATGAAAGGGCCGATAACAAATCTGAGATGTTTTTGGCTTCAGACTCGTAGGGTCTGGATTTAGGAAATGAGAGGTTAGGAGTTGAGGATGATCTTGCAGTTTCAACCCTGGGAAACGAAATGGATGTGATACCATGAGACAGAATGGAAAACAAGGAAGTAGCAGGTTTCAGATGGGGAAGAGGCATTTACTGGGAGTGACAAGCAGATCGGCTTCTGTAACCAGGAGGGGCTGTCTTTACAGCACAGTTCTGGCCACTAGAACCAGACACAAGGCTGAGGACGGTTAGACAGGAGAGGAATTTCAAGGAAGGGGTGACCAGTGATGCCAAACAGGCAGAAAGACACAATTACAGTTAGAACTGAAAAGAAATCATTGGGTTGGAAATGAAGAAGTCAGTGATGACCCTGGAAAAGGAACACGAGTAAAACAGTAGAGATGGTCGGGCTCGGTGGCTCAGCCTGTCATCCCGCACCTTTGGTAGGCTGAGGTGAGTGGATTGCCTGAGCCCGCGGGTTCGAGACCCGCCTGGGCAGCAAGACCTCATCTCTACAATAAATCAAAAAATCAGCCGGGCGTGGTAGCGCGCGCCTGTAATTCCGGCTACTCAGAGGGCTGAGGCGGAAGGATCGCCGGAGCCCAGCGGGTCGAGGCTGCGGTGGCCAGGAGTGGCCGCTGCACTCCAGTCTGGGCGACAGAGCGAGACTCCAACTCAAAAAAAAAAAAAAAAAAAACAGTAGAGATGAAATCACACTGCACTCGGCAGAAAAAGTGAGGAAAGGTCGATAGGTAGGGACCAAAACCCGTAAGTATAGAGTCTGGAGGGATTTCTTGTAAAGGCATGTAACAAAAGAAAAGGGCCCTACTGCACTGAGTCAGAGCACATACCAGTGTAAAAGAACATTTCTGAACCACTAGAATCAAGCTAAAAACTGAAAGGCTTACAAGGAGCACGTGGAATCACAAACTTAACAGCATGTCTGGAAACACAGGACATTCACCCACCTAGAGATGAGGAATCAGAAAACCATTTTTCTTCAGATCAGAAAATATTGTTTATTTTAAAAGTACATTAGAGAAAGAGAAAGAGGAGATTTACCTTCCCAGGGTAGGGGAGGGACCAAAGCCAGAAAACATGGTGACAGCCACAGCTCAAAAAGTACATGACCACGTCAGAGTCCAGCAATGGCCCTAAAAAAATGGTCCATTTTTTTCAAGGTTCTGCTCAGTTCTATGATCCTATGTTACTAACATACAAACTGTTAACTTTCTTTTTATTTTTTTGAGTTGGAGTCCCACTCTGTCGCCCAGGCTGGAGTGCAGTGGCCACTCCCGGCCACCGCAACCTCGCCTGCTGGGCTCCAGCGATCCTGCCACCTCAGCCTCCCCAGTAGCTGGAACTACAGGTGCATGTCACCATGCCCAGCTAATTTTTAGATTTAGCAGAGACGAGGTCTCGTCAAGTTGTCCAGGCTGGTCTCGAACCCCTGAGCTCAGGCGGTCCTCTCGCCTCAGCCTCCCAAAGTGCTGGGACTACAGGCTTGAGCCACAACGCCCGGCCTAAACTGTTAACTTGTAAGCCGTTTGGAAAAATGAAACAGCAGTGATGTACAGCTTTCTTGGCACTCACTTTCTGGTGAGCTCTTGGATTCTGTCCTGGTTTCTCTGTTGCTGGACTTGGATTTCCTCAGTGCGGATCCGCCTCTCCTCCATGAGTGCTTCCACTTGCTCCCTGGAAAGCTTGGTCTGCTCCCCCAGCTGGGCCTGCAGCGCCTCCACCTAGACGGGCCGATAAGGGGTGAGGCATCCACACCCACTTCCACTTGCTTCCTGCCTCTCTAAGGGAGCCTTGCTCCAGGAAAATTCCAAAGCAAACACATACATACACACAGACAAAATAATTCCCCAAACACAGCAGCAGAACAAACTGTAGAAAGACCTCACCTCTGATCTTCTTTTTATTTTTTTGAGTCAGAGTCTCACTCTGTCGCCCAGGCTGGAGTGCAGTGGCACACTCCTGGCCACCCCAGCCTCGACCTGCTGGGCTCCGGCGATCCTTCCGCCTCAGCCTTCCAAGTAGCTGGAACTACAGGTATGCGCACCCACGCCTGGCTAATTTTTTTAATTTATTTATTGTAGCGATGAGGTCTCGTCAAGTTGCCTAGACTGTTCGCGAACCCACGGGCTCAGGCAATCCACTCGCCTCGGCCTCCCAAAGTGCTGGGATGACAGGCATGAACCACCACTGCCTGACCAATTTTTGCCTCTTCACTCTTTCTCCTTTAAATTCAAGACTATCTCCCTTTTAAGAAGCCCTAGCTGTATACAAACAGAATGACTCTTTTCTTGGTTTTCAATCTCAAAAAAGTAGAGCAAAATGAAGATAATTTCCTTCTCTGTGTCTGGCTGTCATGACTCTACATGGCGATGTCATGACCACTGGTAAAAACCATCATATAAATTAATGCAACCCCACCCCGAAAAAGACGGGAACTTCCATGCAACTAGGTGAAAAGATCATGGTTCCAAATGACATCAAGTACTAAGAGAATGATTCATTACTTTCCTAGACTTCAGAATCCATTCACTGCATCAATGGATATACTCCCCAGATGTTGACCCACCCACATAGACAAGCCTTCCTCTGCAACTCTGTGTATCCCTATAGCTAATCATAAAGTGAATTATTACTATATAATGGTTTTGTTAGGTAGGACTTAGCATGTTGAATTGAAGGTTCAGAGCAGCATTTCTAGAATGCTCAGAGAAAAAATGATGGTTTTAAAATGTAAGTTCTTGTGGGGTGCGGTGGTTCACTCCTGTAATCCCAGAACTTTGGGAGGCGGAGGAGAGAGGATTATCTGAGTCCAGCCGTTTAAGACCAGCCTGGGCAACTTGGCGAGATCTCATCTCTATAATAAATACAAAAATGCTGGGTGCTTGTGGTTCCAGCTACTTGGAAGGCTGAGGTGGGAGAATCATCTGAGCCCAGCAGGTTGAGGCTGCGGTGGTCATGAACATGCCACTGCGTTCCAGCAGACTGGGTGACAGAGTTAAGTCTCTTATACAGACACACACACACACACACACACACATCTCTCTCTCTCTCTCTCTCTCTCTCTCTCTCTCTCTCTCTCTATATATATATATATATATATATATATATACATATATATATACTCTTAAAAATTGGAACCTCAGCTGGGCTTGGTGGCTCAGCCTGTAATCCCGCACCTTTGGGAGGCTGAGAGGAGTGGATTGCCTGAGCCCGCGGGTTCGAGACCTGCCTGGGCAGCGAGACCTCATCTCTACACTAAATCAAAAAATCAGCCGGGCATGGTAGCGCGTGCCTGTAATTCCAGCTACTTGGAAGGCTGAGGCGGAAGGATCGCCGGAGTCCAGCAGGTCGAGGCTGCGGTGGCCGGGAGCGGCCACTGCACTCCAGTCTGGGTGACAGAGTGAGACTCCAACTCACAAACAAAAAAACAAAAAAAACAAAAAATTGGAACCTGAATTTTCTAAATCACAGGATGCCTAGATGTAACCTGTGTACGAGGAGTTACTAACCATATGCAAATGAAGGTATGTTATATCCAGTTCAACTTGTGGATAAAAACCATCTTGCTCTGCCTAAATAAACGCTTTACCTGTAGGATGAGCGTCTGTATGTCTCTCTGGTAATGATCAGAATTTTCTTCCCTCTCTCTCATTGCTGGTCTTCTTTTGCTTACTTTAGGATCTAACATAGAAAACAAAAATTCAGAGAAGACTTTACTCAACTCTTCTTCCTGCTATTCAGGTATCGGTATTACCTATGCAGAGGAGTTCAGACACATTCAACTTTAACAGAAGAGAAGGAAAGACAAGGAAAGCATGAAGTAACCCTAGTGCTTAATTTTTAAAATAGAAACTCTGGGCCAGGCTCGGTGGCTCAGTCTGTAATCCCAGCACTTTGGGAGGCTGAGGTGAGGATATTGCCTGAGGTCACAGGTTTGAGACCAGACTGGGTAACTTGGCAAGACCTCATCTCTACAAGAAATCAAAAAATTAGCCAGGCATGGTAGGGCGCGCCTGTAGTTCTGGCTACTCGGAAAGATGAGGTGCCATGATCACCGGAGCCCAGGAGGTGGACGCTGGGGTGGCCGTGAGCATGCCACTGCACTCCAGCCTGGGCTACAGAGTGAGACTCCAACTCTAAAAATAAAATAAAATAGAAATTCTGTAAGAGAACTCTGTAGGATGTCACCTAGATAATCATAACCATTTTTGGCAGAATCAATTACTAAATTTTCCTTTGGAGTTGTGTTTATTTTCTCAGGAAAATCCTATTCAGAAGAAGTAGGGAGTAAGAAAAACTGAATTTGAATATTTTGATTATGATATATCACAAATTATCCAACAACAAGGTTATTTTAAAAATAAGCAACCCTAAAAATGGTACTAGCCGGGCGTGGTGGCTCACACCTGTAATCCCAGCACTTTGGGAGGTAGAGGCAATAGGATTGCTTGAGTCCATGGGTTTGAGACCAGCCTGGGAAACTTGGTGATACCTCATCTCCATAATAAATCAAAACATTAGACAGGCATGGTGGTGCGCGCCTGTAGTACCAGCTACTTGGAAGGCTGAGGCGGAAGGATCACCTGAGCCCAGCAGGTTGAGGCTGTGGTGACCGTGAGTGTGCCACTGCAC
>NW_007253921.1:88777-94919 GCF_000164805.1 Carlito syrichta
AAAAAAAAAAAAAAAAATTTTTAAAGCAGGTACTTCCATTCAGAAAGAAAGGGCCATGCCAGGTGTGGTGGCTCAAGCCTGTAATCTTAGCACTTGGGGAGGCTGGGGTGAGAGAACTACCTGAGCCTACGGGTTCGAGACCAACCTGGGCAACTTGGTGAGACCTAGTCTCTACAATAAATAAAAAAATTAGCCAAGCACAGTGGCTTGCGCCTGTGGCTCCAACTACTTGGAAGGCTGAGGTGGAAGGATTGCCTGAGTCCAGCAGGTCGAGGCTGCAGTGGTCGTGAGTATGCCACTGCACTCCAGCCTGGGCAATAGAGTGAGACTCCAACTCAAAAAAAAACCCCAAAAAACAACAACAAAGTAAAAAACAAATTTTTGTGATGTGCTTACCACCACCAAGAAGGAAGCATAATGCTTGAAAAGAGTCTAGGTCCTGAAGACAACACATTTCATATTTTGGACTACTGCTCTGACTCACCTTTCAAGTGTCTTGGAAAGTGAGCTTTCAGCATGGCTGAGTTGAAAGGAGGCTCCATATTAAGTCAGAGTCACAAACACATGACCTGATAGAGCCAATGATATTTGCAGTGGGACAAGGTACCAAGCAGAGTTTATGGCAAGCCCCATTAAGAAAACCACAACATAGACACTCTGAGAACAAGACCATGTCATCTACAGCTGAGAATGATATAACATTTGAAAAACAGTTTCTGCCACTGGATCCTCTTAGAGATGGTGCACCTGACCGTGGGAAGTCAAGAACCATGTTGCTAAGTCTTTTCTTTTTTTTTTTTTGAGTTGGAGTCTCACTCTGTCGCCCAGACTGGAGTACAATGGCTGCTCCCGACCACTGCAGCCTTGACCTGCTAGGCTCTGGTGATCCTTCCGCCTCAGCCTTCCAAGTAGCTGGAACTACAGGCACGCGCTACCACGCCCGGCTAATTTTTTACTTATTGTAGAGATGAGGTCTAGCCAAGTTGCCCAGGTGGGTCTTGAATCTGCGGGCTCAGGCAATCCACTCACTTCAGCCTCCCAAAGCGCGGGATTACAGGCTGAGCCACCGAGCACGGCTCGCTAAGTCTTTTCAACAAACGGAAAACTGGATATCCACGGGAAAAAGAATGAAGCTGGACCCTTACCTAACACTATATATAAAAATTAACTCAAAATGAATCAAAGACCTAAACCTAAGAGCTGAAACTATAACATTTTAGAAGAAAATGTAAGGAAAACCTTCTTTTTTCTTTTTTTTCTGGGTTGGTGTCTCACTCTGTCGCCCAGACTACAGTGCAGTGGCACGCTCCTGGCCACCGCAGCCTCAACCTCCTGGGCTCCAGCGATCCTTCCACCTCAGCCTTCCAAGTAGCTGGAACTACAGGCGCGTGCTACCACACCCGGCTAATATTTTGATTTATTGTAGAGATGAGGTCTCGCCAAGTTGCCCAGGCGGGTCTCGAACCCACGGGCTCAGGCAATCCACTCACCTCAGCCTCCCAAAGGTGTGGGATTACAGGCTGAGCCACCGAGTCTGGCTAGGAAAACCTTCTTAACATTGAATTTGGTAATGATTTCTTGGATATGACACCAACAGAACAGGAAAAAAAAGAAAGAATAGGACTGCATCAAAATTAAAAACTTCTATACAAAAAAGGACACAATTAAGAAAGGGAAAAGTGGCTGAGTGTAGTAGCTCACGCCTATAATCCCAACACTTAGAGAGGCCAGAGCAAAAGAACTGGTTGGGCCCAGGAGTTTTCTACAAAAATGAGCCAGGTGTGGTGGCGTGCACCTGTAGTTATAGCTACTCAGGAGGCTGAGATGGAAGAATCACTTGAGCCCAGGACATTGAGACTGCGGTGAGCTGTGATTGTGCCACTGCACTCCAGCCTGGGCAACAGCGTGAGACCTAGATTCAAAAAAATAAAAATAAAAAAATAAGCCAGGCGTGGTGGCTCAAGTCTGTAATCCCAGAACTTTGGGAAACAGAAGTGAGAGGCTTGATTGAGCCCAGAGTTCGAGACCAGTCAAAGCAACTTGGTGAGACCTTATCTCTATAAGAAATCAAAAATTAGCTGAGCATGGTCGCATGCGCCTGTAGTTCCAGTTATTTTTTTATCAAAAAAATAAAAAATAAAATAAAAACATAATTACCATATGTCCCAACTCCACTTCTGGGTATATACCCAAAAGAACTAAAAACATGGCTGTGAGCCGGGCTCAGTGGCTCAGCCTGTAATCCCGCACTTTGGGAGGCTGAGGTGAGTGGATTGCCTGAGCCCGCGGGTTCGAGACCCGCCTGGGCAACTTGGCGAGACCTCATCTCTACAATAAATCAAAAACTAGCCGGGTGTGGTTGTGCGCGCCTGTAGTTCCAGATCCTTGGAAGGCTGAGGTGGAAGGATCGCCGGAGCCCAGCTGGTAGAGGCTATGGTGGCTGTGAGCGTGCCACTGCCCTCCAGCCTGGGTGACAGAGTGAGATACCAACTCAAAAAAAAATTACAAACAAGGTCTCAGAAAGATATTTGCACACCCATGTTCATGCATGGTAGCAGTATCATTCACAACAGCGAAAAGGTGGATGTAACCCAAGTGTCCACTGACACGAATGAATAAACTCAATATGGTGCACACATACAGTGGAACACTATTCAGTCTTTAGAAGGAACGAAATTCTGACATATGCTACAACATGAACAAACCTTGGAAACATGCTAAGGGAAATAAGCCGGACAACGAAGGGACAAACACTGTACGATTCCACTTACATGGGGTGCCTAGACTAGTGAAACTCAGAGAGATAGAAAGTAGAATAGTGGTTACCAGGGGCTGGGTAAGGGGAGCATGCGGAGTTACTGTTTAATGAATGCATAGTTTTAGTTTAGGGATAAGAAAATGTTCTGGGCTGGGCTCGGTGGCCTATACTCCCAGCACTTGGGAAGCCAAGGCAAGTGAATTGCCTGAGCCCACGGGTTCGAGACCCACCCGGGCAACTTGGCGAGACCTCATCTCTACAACAAATCAAAAATTAGCCGGGTGTGGTAGCACGTGCTGTAGTTCCTGCTACTTGGAAGGCTGAGGTGGAAGGGTCGGCAGACCCCAGCAGGTCGAGACTGTGGTGGCCATGAATGTGCTACTACACTCTAGACTGGGCAATGGAGTAAGACTCCAACTCAAAAAAAAAAAAAGAAAAGAAAATGTTCTGGAGCTGGATGGTAGTGATGGCTGCACAACAATGTGAATGTACTTAATACTATCGAACGGTCCACTTAAAAATGGTTAAAGTGTTAGGTATACTTTAGGCTGGGCACAGTGGCTCACGCCTATAATCCCAGCACTTTGGGAGGCTGAGGTGAGAGGGCTGCCTGAGCCCAGGGCTTCGAGACCAGCCTGGGCAACTTGGCGAGACCTCGTCTCCACAATAAATGAAAAAATTTAGCCGGGCGTGGTGGCGTGTGCCTGTAGTTCCAGCTACTTGGAAGGTGGAGGCGGAAGGATCATCTGAGTCCAGCAGGTCGAGGCTGTGGTGGCCATGAGTTGGGCCACTGCACTCCAGCCTGGGTGAGAGTGAAACTCCAACTCAAAAGAGAAATAAAAAATAAATTTTAAAAAGTGGTATATTTTATGTTATATATATTTTACTCCTTCCACTCGCCCCCCCATCCTTCCCCTCCTCCCACACACACAGAAGTGTGCTGCAGTGGATGCCACAGTGTACTGCTCAGATGTCCCCCTCTGGACCAAGACACCAGGCTCCCAGGAACCGAGGCCTTCTCCAAAGGAGCTTCCTTTCCCAAATTTACATAGCCTCCCCAGGGGCAGTCTGCATCCTCTGACAGTCAAGGCAGGGACACAGAAGTCCAAACCCTTTGCTTCTGAAAGGTCCCCTGGCCCTAGAGCTCCCTGTGGGGTTGGCTAAGGCCTCTGTTACCACTGTGACCACACAGTTCAAAGTCTTTCTGCCCAAATCTGCTCATAGGTATTATTCCTGAGAGCCTCCCAGTAACTGGCCTGCAAGCACATCTCCAAATCAGAGTTTATTTCTCGGGGTATACAACCTAACTGTAGTGCCATCTTTTTAGATGTGATTTAGAGTTATAAGTTCAACATTTCCCTTCTCCTACTTGGTACCTGATTCTCAGTCGATCATTTTCTGAGTAGAGACGTAAAACATGTTCCCGTTCCTGGAAGAGGCAGACCTGCATATCACTTAGAGCTTTCTGCAATTCAGCAATCTCTTCCTCCCTCTGCTGCAAATCCCATTCAAGTTTATGCTGCAAAAAAAAAAAAGAAAAAAACATTGTTGAAAAGATGATGGGTTACAAGCTGGGTGTGGTGGCTCACGCCTGTAATCCCAGCACTTTGGGAGGTGGAGGTGAGAGGATTGCATGAGTCCAGGGGTTTGAGACCAGCCCGGGCAACTTGACTCGTCTCTACAATAAATCAAAAATTAGTCAGGTGTGGTAGTACATGTCTGTAGTTCCAGCTACCTGGAAGGCTGAGGCAGAAGGATCTCTGGAGCCCAGCCGGTTGAGGCTGGGGTGGCCGTGAGCGTGCCACTGTACTCCAGGCTGGCTGACAGAGTGAAACTCCAACACAAAAAAAAAAAAAAAAAAAAAAAGAGGAAAAGCGACAGGATGAGTGTGAAGTTTGCACATGAAGTCAAAGCTCTCACTCCTTCCATTTACAGACTACAGAACCCAGATGCCACATGACTCATCCACCTGTTCTACCCACAATTTTGGGGAACGCTTTCCATATCATAAACATTATTAAGACATTCAGGAAACAGAAGATGAAAATATATGACTCCTGTCTATAAAGCTAAGGAATTTCTCTTTTTTTTGAGATGGAGCCTCACTCTGTCACCCCAGCTGGAGTGCAGTGACATGCTCACGGCCACCACAGCCTCGACCTGCTGGGCTTAGGCGATCCTTCGGCCTCAGCCTTCCAAGTAGCTGGAAATACAGACGCATGCCACCACACCCAGCTACTTCTATTTATTGTAGAGACAAGGTTTTGCCAAGCCACCCAGGTTGGTCTCAAACCCCTGGGCTCAACAATCCTCTCACCTCTGCCTCCTAAAGTGCTGGGATTACAGGTATGATCCATTGCATATCCATTAGTTTTGGTTTTTTTGTTTGTTTGTTTGCTTGTTTTTGAGTTGGAGTCTCACTCTGTCACCCAGACTGGAATGCAGTGGCCGCTCCCGGCCACCGCAGCCTTGACTTGCTGGGTTCCGGCGATCCTTCCGCCTCAGCCTTCCAAGTAGCTGGAACTACAGGTGCGCGCTACCACACCCGGCTAATTTTTTTGATTTATTGTAGAGATGATGTCTCGCCAAGTTGCCCAACGGGTCTCATTCCTCGATGCTCGCACCCATCTTATCTTTCCCCACTGCTCTCAGCACAGGTGTCCATTCCGTCGAACACACGCATTAATGCAAGCCCACCTGGTCTCTAATACTCAATGGCAGATGACTGAACCCATTCTGTGGAATGTGATGGATTCTAGAAGAATTTTGCTACTCACGGTGTGATCCCTGAACCAGTAGCATTTACATCACCTGGGAGTTTGTAAAAAATTTGCAGAATCCCAGGCCCTTGTCCAAGACCTCCTGAATTAGAACTTATATTTCAATAAGAACCTTTTGGTTGATTATTATGCATATTAAAATTTGAGAAATTTTTCCAAGGAGATACTATAATTTAATGCTAAATGACATACAAGAGAACCACAGTAGCTTTATTTGCAAGCATAGTCTCATTTTACAGTCTTTTTTTGTTCTGAAATAAAAAGAAAAAAATTGTATAAATTTTTTCTTTTGTTGATTGACAATTACAGCATTTTAGTAATTAATTTGCACAATGCTGACATTATTGCTATTTTTAAAAGCATGCTTAGGATTCATAAATTTTTTATTTTTGTTGGAGTATCACCCTGTTGCCCAGGTTGGAGTGCAATGGCATACTCAGGGCCACTGTAGTCTCAATCTGCTGGGCTCTGGGGATCCTTCCACCTCAGCCTTCCAAGTAGCTGGAATCACGGGTGCACATCACCATACCCAGCTGTTTTTTAAAATTTACTGTAGAGATGAGGTCTCGCCACGTTGCTCGGGCTGGTCTTGAACCCCTTGGCT
>NW_007253921.1:94939-99189 GCF_000164805.1 Carlito syrichta
CCGGAGCCCAGCAGGTTGAAGCTGCAGTGGCTGGGAGCGGCCACTGCACTCCAGTCTGGGTGACAGAGTGAGACTCCAACTGAAAAAAAAAGCTCTGGAAATCACTGCCTATACCACTCCAATCCTTGGAGTAACAATGCTATCATGGATAATAGGGATTTAAACAATTCTATGGTTTTCTAAAAAGAAAATCTAACTTTATTGAACATAAGAATAGGTTGATTTTCAAATTAATTATTTTTGCTTTAAGATTTTTGCTTTTGTAAGCATGATGATCCTTGGCAAAACTCACTAAGTGGTACTACATAAGGATGTTTGTCTATTTTTGTCAATTTTAGATTTGATTTTAGTTCTATATATATAAACAAATATATTTAAATTTATGATGAAATATTTGTGATTTGACTATCAGTGCATAGAAAATGCACTGCTTAAGCTGTTAATAGAAAATGGATTAACTTTTTAAAGCAAACTTCAAGCACAGGTGTATATTTGCATCTTATGCAAAAATTCAGGTTTCACTCTTACTTATTCTTACATTGGTGAGAGCAGCTGTCAGTAATTTATTTATATATTTTTTCTGATTTCTTGGGGGTGATGCCCCCTGTAATATTTATTAATATTTTTCTTTTCTTTTTTTTTTGAGTTGGAGTCTCACTCTTGTCACCCAGACTGGAGTGCAGTGGCCACTCTCGGTCACCGCAGCCTCGAACTACTGGGCTCCGACGATCCTTCTGCCTCAGCCTTCCAAGTAGCTGGAACTACAGGCACGCGATACCACACCTGACTGATTTTTTGATTTATTGTAGAGATGAGGTCTCACCAAGTTGCCCAGGCGGGTCGAACCTGCGGGCTCAGGCAATCCACTCACCTCGGCCTCCCAAAGCGCAGGATTACAGGCTGAGCCACCGAGCCCAGCTCTGCTGTCACTAATTTAAAGACAAGCAAATACTTTTTCTACCTCTTAGCCAGGCAAAAATATACATAATGTAGCGTTTTCATCAGGCAAGATTTTCTTTTTACATTTCATAAAGGATGCAATATAACCCTTTCTTGAACAAAATGACCAGGGAAACAACAAAACCATATAATAAGCACATTTTACTTAAATAAATCCTCCAATAGGGACGGGGTATGGTGGCTCATGTATATAGTCCTAGCACTTCGGGAGATCAAGGAAAGAGGACTGTTTGAGCCCAGGAGTGCGAGACCAGTCCATAGCGAGACTTTGTCTCTATAAAAAAAATAAAAAATTAAAAATGAGGCAGGCATGTTGGTGCAAGCCTAGAGTGTCAGCTACTTGAAAGGCTGAGGTGGAAGGATCACCTGAGCACAGCAGGTTGAAGCCACGGTGGCTATGAGTGTGCCACTGCACTCCAGCCTGGGAGATAGAGAAGGTCATGATATCAGAACTGTATGCAGGATTTATAAAACTGAAAAGTCTGGCCAGGTGAGGAGGCTCATGCCTGCAATTCCAGCATTTTGGGGAGGCGAAAGTGAGAGGATTGCCAAGCCCAGGGGTTCAAGACCCGCCTGGGCAACTTGGCGAGACCTCATCTCTACAATAAACAAAAAAAAAAAATTAGCCGGGCGTGGTAGCGCACACCTGTAGTTCCAGCTACTTGGAAGGCTGAGACGGAAGAATCGCCGGAGCCCAGCAGGTCGAGGCTGCGGTGGCCGGGGGCGGCCACTGTACTCCAGTCTGGGTGACAGTGAGACTCCAACTCAAAAAAAAAAAAAAAAAAGAGTAGTCAAGTGTAAGTGGGTGAAAGAACTAGAAGTAAAAGAGAGAGAGATGGAAGGCAACCCCTTTGGGTCCCCTCCAACTGTGGGAGCTTTTCTGTCCTCCTAATAAATCCTGCTTTCTAAATAAAAAAGAGAGAGATGTATATGTCAGAATTAAGACTTTAGAGGTAGAGCGGTTTTGGGGTTATGATGCAAGAAGGGGACCAAAGGGCAGGTAGCCGGGCTGGGGATCAAAAAAGAATTTTTACTGTTTTGGTAGAAACGGACTCTTGCTATGTTGTCCAGGCTGGTCTTCAACTCCCAGCCTCAAGCCCTCAAGCGACCCTCCCATCTCAGTCTCCCAAATTGCTGAGATTATAGGCATGAACCGCTGTGCCTAGCCTGAAAAGAATACTGCTTATAAAATACTTGCTTGTGAAGAAGCTGGTAACTCCAGAACTTCTCTAATTAATGAGCAGACTTAATCAGATAATCAGAGTCCTAAAGGTCATGCATTAGCCCTCTTTTTGGGGGGGGGGGTCAGGATCTCATTGTCACCCAGGCTGGAGTGCAGTGGCACAGCCTTGACCTCTTGGGCTCAGGTGATTCTTCCACCTCAGCCTCCTGAGTTGCTGGGACTACAGGCGTGTACCATCATGCCCCAGCTAGTTTTTAAATATTTTTGTAGAGACAAGGTCTGGCTGTTGCCAAGACTGGTCTTGAAATCCTGGGAATCCTCTCGCTTCAGCCTCCCAAAGTGCTGGGAATACAGGCTTAAGCCACCACGGCCGACCCATAACTCTTTTTTACCTGTCCTTCACAAGCTTCTTTGTAGAGTTCCAGTTTCTTCAACAGGTCTTCATTTTCTGCCTCACACTCAGCCATCTTCCTTTGATAATATTCCAGAAGCTCCCGAGAAGGGCAGAGGACAGCCAGACGATCTTCGACAGAAGGCAAAGGAGTTGACTCCAGGGAGTCTGCCATTCCCCTTCTCTTCGTGGGACCACTGACACTGGAGCCAACACTATGTTTAAAAGAAAGTGTTAGCCTATGAGAAACTAGAAAGGATGTAGTCATTAAATTCTGTGAAATTTACGAAACATTATAATTTTTTAAACAAAAAGGGGGATTATGTTTTGAAATGTTTATATCTAAGGTGCTCATAAATCTTAAAAGTCCGATGTTACAAGGTTAGTGAATACTTTTATAAATTATCTTCTAGCCGGACTCGGTGGCTCAGCCTGTAATCCCGCGCCTTTGGGAGGCTGAGGTGAGTGGATTGCCTGAGCCCGCGGGTTCGAGACCCGCCTGGGCAGCGAGACCTCATCTCTGCAATAAATCAAAAATTAGCCAGGTGTGGTAGCGTGCGCCTGTAGTTCCAGCTACTTGGAAGGCTGAGGCGGAAGGATCACCGGAGCCCAGCAGGTCGAGGCTGTGGTGGCCAAGCCACTGCACTCCAGTCTGGGTGACAGAGGGAGACGCCAACTCAAAAAAAAGAAATCTGAATTCTACATAATACAAATAGAGAAACAAGATATAATGTAGCTTAGATCAAGACTTAGGAAGTATGTTTCCCAAACCCTCGACTCCCTATGTTAACTTGGACTAAGGCTATGGAAGTTGATTCCTTATCTTAACTCAAAAAATAAGCAAATGTCTTACTTTCTGCAGATGGGGGTGTGCGTCGGGGTAAAGTTCATGCTGTCTTTTTCACATCTATCAAATACACAGAAATTCGTAATGAGAAGCCAGGATCAGAAAAAAAAAAAAAAACAGTACAGGATTAGACTGGTTCCCACTCCAACAACATATTTGCCTCTTGGAGAAAAGGTGATGTTTTAAAATGTAGTATTCGCCAGGCACAGTGGCTCACACCTGTAATCCCAGCACTTTGGAAGGCCGAAGCAAGAGGATTGCCTGAGTACAGCCTGGACAACTCGATGAGACCTTGTCTCTACGATAAATCAGAAAATTAGCCGGGCATGGTAGCGCACGCCTGTAGTTCTGGCTACTTGGAAGGATCACCTGAGCCGAGCAGGTCAGGGACACAGTGGCCGGGAGCATGCCACTGCACTCCAGCCTAGGCGACAGAGCGAGACTCCAACTCAAAAAAAAAAAAAAAAGACTGTGAAATATCCTTTTTTTTTTTTACTGATCAGTCCATCCAATCTAGCTAAAAAAAAATCTGTTTCTGCTTCTCTCATACCATTTGATTTCTTTCTATAGCCAACCTTCAAATACAACATCTTTTCTAATTCTCTCCTTTAAAATGATTTCTCAGGCAACCTCCTCTCCCACTGTGGAAGCTTTTTTGTCCTCTCAATAAATCGTGCTTTCAAAAAAAAAAAAAATTTCTCTCTTCTTTCATTCTCACCCCCCTCCAGAAAACTTCTCCAAATTGGACCAGTTTTCCTCTTGCCAAAATAACCTAGAAAATAAAAACAGTAGCCGGGCTCGGTGGCTCGGCCTGTAATCCCAGCACTTTGGGAGGCTGAGGTGAGTGGATTGCATGAGCCCGCGGGTTC
>NW_007253921.1:99209-110884 GCF_000164805.1 Carlito syrichta
GCGGCCACTGAACTCCAGTCTGGGCGACAGAGTGAGACTCCAACTCAAAAAAAAAATAAATAAAGAAAGAAAATAAAAACAGTTATTGGATTGGTATGGTAGGATTATAGGTGACATTAAAAAAAAATAGCCTGGCTGGGCTCAGTGGCTCAGCCTGTAATCCCGCGCCTTTGGGAGGCCGAGGTGAGTGGATTGCCTGAGCCTGCGGGTTCGAGACCCGCCTGGGCAGGTGAGACCTCATCTCTACAAATCTCTACAATAAATCAAAAAAATTAGCCAGGCGTGGTAGCGCGCACCTGTAGTTCCTGCTACTTGGAAGGCTGAGGTGGAAGGATCGCCGGAGCCCAGCAGGTCGAGGTTGTGGTGGCCAGGAGCAGCCACTGCACTCTAGTCTGGGTGACAGAGTGAGACTCCAACTCAAAAAAAAAAAAAAGAAAAGAAAAAATAGCCTATGGAGATATAAATTATATATATACCACTATATTCATTCATGGAAAGTATACAATTCAATGATTTTTTTTACTCTACCCTCAGATATGTTTATCATCACAGTCCATTGTAGATCAGTTTCATCACCTCAAGAAGAAACTCTGTATCCGTTAGCTGTCACCTGTTCCCAGCCCTAAGCAGCCCTAAGCCAGGCACTGTGGCTCATGCCTGTAGTCTCAGCACTTTGGGAGGCAGAGGTGAGAGGACTGCCTGAGCCCACGGGTTGGAGACCCGCCTGGGCCACATGGCGAGACCTCATCTCTACCATAAATCAAAAAATTAGCTGGGCATAGTGCCATGTGCCTGCAGTTCCAGCTATGATTACAACTCACTTCCAGCAGCCTCGACCTACTGGGCTTGGGAGCCTTCCACCTCAGTCTCCTGAGTAGCTGAGACTACAGGCACGTACCATCATATCCGGCTAATTTTTTGATTTTTTGGTGTGTGTGGTTGTAGAGACGAGGTCTTGCTATATTGCCCAGGCTGGTCTTGAACTCCTGGACACAAGCAATCCTCCCACCCTAACCTCCCAAAGTGCTAGGATTACAGGTGTCAGCCACCATGTCTGGCTCCTACTACTTTAATGAATTAATGTACCACTTAAAACACTACTTGGTGTAGAATAACTAGCAATTACATGTTGAATGAATAAATGGCATAACTGTCAACCTCCTGATTTTGTTTGTTGTTGTTTTTTTTGAGTTGGAGTCTCATTCTGTCGCCCAGGCTGCAGTGCACTGGCACACTCACACAGCCACCCCAGTGTCAACCTGCTGGGCTCAAGTGATCCTTCCATACCATACCCGGCTATTTTTTTATTTATTTATTGTAGAGACGAGGTCTTGCCAAGTTACCCAGCCTGTTCTCGAACCCATGGGTTCAGGCAACCCTCTCATCTAGGCCTCCCAAAGTGCTGGGATTACAGGTTTGAGCCACTGAGCCCAGCCAACCTCCTGATTTGAATTCGCAAAAATGTACCGGACATTTTCACCTATACGTGCTACTGGAGCTTGAAATATCTAACCTAAAAAAAAAAATCACTCAAGCCACATATTTTTTAGCAACTCAAAGCTAACACTTCCTAAAACTAATGCATCATCTATTTCACCCAAACAAGCCCGCCCCTTCTGACTTTCCTATTTTAGGTACTAATTCAGCATTTCCAAGCAACCTGGACTTGGCGATTAAATTTCATCATTTAATTATTCCTTCTCTTGACCAGCTAATATTTTGACTTATTGTAGAGACAAGGGCTCACCAAGTTGCTCAGGCTGATTTCGAACCCCTGGACTCAGACAATTCTTTCCCTTCCGCCTCCCAAAGTGCTGGGATTACAGGTATGAGCCACTGTGCCTGGCTTCAATATCTTCTTACTTGCATTAGTATAACAGCTTAACTGTTCTACCCATCCTGTCTCTCTCGGGTCATTTCTTTAAAATCATAAAATTCAGCAGGGCACTGTGGCTCATGCCTGTAATCCCAGCACTTTGAGAGGTAGAGGCGAGAGGACTGCCTGAGTCCAAGGGTTTGAGACCAGCCTGGGCAACTTGGCAAGACCTTGTCTCTACAACAAATCAAAAAATTAGCCAGGCATGGTGGCGCACGCCTGTAGTTCCAGCGACTTGGAAGGCTGAGGTGGAGGGATCGCCTTAGCCCAGCAGGTCAAGGTTGCAGTAGTCATGAGCGTGCCACTGCACTCCAGCCTGGGTGACAGAGTGAGACCCTGACTCAAAAAAAAACACAAAAAAACCCACATAAAATTCATCAGTGGCTCCTCATAGCCTAAAGCGTTAAATCAAACCCCTTAACCTAGAATTCATGCTTTCTACACAAGGGCCAAACCTATTTGTCCCGTTTTCCCTCTACTCCCCTAAACGTACCCTGTCTCCAGGTAACTTCCTTGCACTCATGCCTTTGTTTATGAACGTCCCTCCAGGTGGAACACAGCTCCCTCCACAACCCTCACAGTTCCACTGGGTGACGTCTAGTCCACAGATGCCAACTCACCTGAAATACGAACTCCTTTCTCTCTCTCCCCCCTGAGGCTCTCAACCCAAAATGACCTGCCAGAATGGTCTAGCCGCAGAGGAACTGCCTGTGCAGTTCTCTGAAAGGCAGCTCACATATTAGAGTTCTTCGTGGCTATCATTTCTCCCATCGCAGCGTGTGTTCCCTGCAGAAACCGTGTCCTACCCATCGCTGCATCTCCCTCATTTACAGGCGGGCGAGGGGGTTCCAGCTCGCTTCATTCCGCCCACCTCCGATATTCTGGCTCAGGTGTATCCCGTGGAACTCGTCTACTGTCAATTAACGTCCGTTTAGCACTTTGACATCACTGTATCTACCCCCACGACAACCCTGCTGAGTACCTGTATCACCCCTTGTTTTGCAAATGAGGAAACTTGAGGCTTAGACGAGCGTGGGGTGAGGAAGACCGGAGTCCCTCTCCAGGATGTTCGAATCCTACACTCCTCGCCGCTCCGGCCCCCCAAGTCTCTCTCCTCGCCGATTCTCACGGGCCTCTTCCGGTCCCCAGCCCTCGAAGCACCCCAGGTTCGGGGCTCACGTCCCTCTCCTCCGCACGGCACTCGCAATGACTTCCCCCTCGCCAGGTTTTCTTCCCAAGTCCGCCTCCCTAGTCTCTTCACCCCCAAACCCGAAACCCCATACTCACGACGCACGAGACCTCCGAGTCAGAGAAACCAACCGAAAAACAAAAGTCAAATCGGGGAGCGACGCGGCGCCACTGAGCGTCCACGAACCCGTCCAATCGCTCACCGGCTTACACGGTGCTTTGGAACGCGCGCCAATGGAAAGGCTGGTCACACAGGGGCACGCCCCCATCTCGCCCCGCCGCCCGTGCGTTTCGCCGCGCAGAGGTCGCCGGGAGATGTAGTTTTTCTTCTGCACGCGGTTCTGGGCTGGGAGATACGGCGAGTCTGCAACCCAGCTCGCTCCGGTCACCGGAGGGGTGATATTTGGGATCAGAACGCACTAGTTCCGGGCACCCGCAGTTTAAACTTGCTCGACTGCTTTTCTCTTCTTCTTTTTCTTATTTTTAGAAAATGTAGCTTATTTAGAAAGTAAATTCAGCCAGGCTCGGTGGCTCAGCCTGTAAACCCGCGCCTTGGGAGGCTGAGGTGAGTGGATTGCCTGAGCCCGCGGCTTCGAGACCCGCCTGGGCAACTTGGCGAGACCTCATCTCTACAATAAATCAAAAAATTAGCCGGGCGTGGTAGCGCGCGCCTGTACTTCCAGCTACTTGGAAGGCTGAGGCAGAAGGATCGCCGGAGCCCTGCAGGTCGAGGCTGCGGTGGCCGGGAGCGGCCACGGCACTCCAGTCTGGGTGACAGAGTGAGACTCCAACTCAAAAAAAAAAAAAAAAACAAGAAAATTTTAATTTTGGAAAACTTGTTTCCATCATCCTATTTGACAACTTCTCATTTGCCTGCTGAGATTGATGGTGATATTTTTGTCATTTTTTTGATATTATATAATAATTTGTGTCTGCATTTGGAAGAGCCGAATAACTCAGTGAACCAGTATTTTCCAAATGAACAACAAATGATGCTACCAAATCATGACTGGGTTAAAAAAGTCCCCTCAAGGCCAAGACTGACTATGATTTTAATGTAACAGAGTGCAAAAAGTTAATTGATAAGTTTAGATTCCAAATTGCTAGCCTTTAAGAAATTGCATGGCCGGGTGTGGTGGCTCTCCTCTGTAATCCCGGCAATTTTGGAGGCCGAGGTAGGAGGATTGCTTGAGGCTGGGAGGTTGAGACTGCCACGGCAACATAGGGAGACCCCCATCTCTACAAAAAATAAAACTATCAGTCAGGCATGGTGGCTCATGCCTGTAGTCCCAGTTGAGGCGCAAGGATCACCTGAGCCCAGGAGGTTGAGGCTGCAGTGAGGAAAAAAAAAAAGAAATTAAAATTAACTGAAAAGGATGTTAAAATGCTTCTTTCTTTTCCAACTACACATCTGTGTGATGCTGGATTTTCTTCATATATCCCAACCACAACAACATATTGCAACACATTGAAGACAGAAGCAGATATGAGAATCCAGTTTGCTCCTACTAAGCCAAACGTTAAAACATTTTTTTTTCTAAGTCAGAGTCTTACTCTGTCACTCAGGCTGGAGTGCAGTGGCACACTCAAGACCACCGCAGCCTCGATCTGCTGGGCTCAGACGATCCTTCCACCTCAGCCTACCAAGTGGCTGGAACTATAAGCACGTACCACCACACCCAGCTTATTTCTTGATTTATTGTAGAGATGAGGTCTCGCCAAGTTGCTCAGGCTGGTCTCAAACCCGTGGGCTCAAGCAATCCTTTCACCCAAAGTGCTGGGATTATAGGCGTGAGCTACTGCACCCAGCCTCCTTAAGACATTTTTATAGCCAAGTGTGGTGGGTGGCTCACACCTATAATCCCAGCACTTTGAACGGCCAAGATGAAAAGATTGCCTGAGCCCAAGGGTTTGAGACCAGCCTGGGCAACTTGGCGAGACCTTATCTCTACAATAAATCAAAAAATTAGCTGGGCCTGGTGAGGCATGCCTGTAGTTGCAGCTACTTGGAAGGCTGAGGCGGAAGGATCACTTGAGCCCAGCAAGTCAAAGCTGCGGTGGCTATGAGCATCCCACTGCACTCCAGCCTGGACAGAGTGAGACTTCGACTAAATAAAAAAATAAAAAAAAAACTCGAAAAACAAACAACAATTATATGCCGGGTGCGGTAGCTCAGGCCTGTAATCTCAGCACTGTGTGAGGTGGAGACAGAGGATTACCTGAGCCCAGTGGGTTCGAGACCCGCCTATGCAACTTGGCAAGACCTCGTCTCTACAATAAATCAAAAATTGGCCAAGCATGGTGGCCTACGCCTGTAGTCCCAAGTACTTGGAAAGCTGAGACGGAAGGATCGCCGGAGCCCAGCAGGTCGAGGCTGTGGTGGCCGGGAGTGGCCACTGCACTCCAGCCTGGGCAATAGCGTGAGATTCCAACTAAAAATAAAAATAAAAATAAAAAAATAAAAAACATTTTTACCAAAAAATATAGACCAATGTCACTCTTCTAAGTTTTTTGTTTTGGAAAATATAATTATAAGAGGTTTATTACTTTTCTTTCTTTCTTTTTTTTTTTGAGTTGGAGTCTCACTCTGTCGCCCAGACTGGAGTGCAGTGGCCGCTCCCGGCCACCGCAGCCTCGACCTGCTGGGCTCCGGCGATCCTTCCGCCTCAGCCTTCCAAGTAGCCGGAATTACAGGCACGCGCTACCATGCCTGGCTGATTTTTTGATTTATTGTAGAGATGAGGTCTCGCCGCCCAGGCGGGTCTCGAACCCGCAGGCTCAGGCAATCCACTCACCTCAGCCTCCCAAAGGCGCGGGCTGAGCCACCGAGCCCGGCTACTTTTATTTTTCAATGAATATGTAAATATTTTAAACATTTCTTTGCTTTAATTTCCAACATGATAAATATCAATGTATATAATCCATATAAACAAGAACTTTGGGGTTCTCAATGACTTTTAAGAGTGTGAAGGGCCGTGCACGGTGGCTCAGTCTGTAATCCCAGCACTTTGGGAGGTTGAGGTGAAAGGAGTGCCTGAGCCTGGGGGTTCAAGAACAGCCTGGTTAACTTGGTGAGACCTCGTCTCTACAATAAATTGCAAAAATTAGCCAGACATGGTGGCGCATGTCTATAGTTCCAGCTACTTGGAAGACTGAGGCAGAAGGACCACCTAAGCCTAGCAGCAATTTGCAATGGTCGTGAACATGCCACTGCACTCCAGCCTGGGCGACAGAGTGAGACTCCAACCCAAAAAAAGAAAAAAGAAAAAAAAAAAAAGAGCATAAAGGGGTCCGAGACCAAACAGAATCACTACTGAAAAGTATTCTTTTTTTTCTTTGAATTGGATTCTTACTCTTGTCTATCTTGACTTCCTGGGTTTGGGCATTCCTTTCCACCTCAGCCTTCCAAGTAGCTGGGATTACAGGTGCATGCCACCATGCACAGTCTTTTTTATTTTTTCTAAAAACAAGGTTTTGTTTTTTCTTTTATGTTGCCTAGACTGGTTGAAAGTCCTGGGCACAAGCAATCCTCTCACCTGGGCATCCCAAAGTGCTAGAATTACACCACACCTGGCCTTTAATTGCATTTCTTTAAAAAAGCAGTTCAGAGATCACAGCCTAGTCAAACTGCTATCAGACTTAGGGATTATTTTTATTCTATTCTAATACTCAGGATAGTAACTTTCAGATAAGTATATAATATTCTAATAATTATTTAATTTTTTCTCTGAAAAGTTATTTTCACAGATTAAATAATGCAAACAATACCTTTAAACTACAGCTAAATTGAGTCCTGCCCAAAGACACAAATAATAATGGCAGTCAATTTAATATTGTGTGCGCAGAGGCTGGGCGCAGTGGCTCACACCTGTACGCCTGTAATCCCAGCACTTTGGGAGGCCAAGGTGAGAAGATTGCTTGAGCCCAGGAATTTCAGCCTAGGCAACACAGCGAGGCCTCATCTCTACAAAAAATAAAAAATTACTCAGATGTGGCAGCATGTGCTTATAGTCCCAGCTGCTTGAGAGACTGAGGAGGAAGGACTGCCTGAACCCAGGAGGTTGAGGCTGTGGTGAGCAGTGATGCTGCCATTGCACTCCAGCCTGGGCAGCAGAGACCCCGACCACCCCCCAAAAAACAAACAAACCCAGAAATAAGCAAAGAAACAAAAAAAAGGTGTGTGCAGAATGCCCTCATAGAAGCTGAAATACCCCCCTGCCAACCCCCAGAAATTCTGGATTTTTTTTTTTTTTTGAGTTGGAGTCTCACTGTGTCGCCAAGACTGGAGTGCAGTGGCCGCTCCCGGCCACCGCAGCCTCGACCTGCTGGGCTCCGGCGATCCTTCCGCCTCAGCCTTCCAAGTAGCCGGAATTACAGGCACACACTACCATGCCTGGCTGATTTTTTGATTTATTGTAGAGATGAGGTCTCGCTGCCCAGGCGGGTCTCGAACCTGCGGGCTCAGGCAATCCACTCACCTCAGCCTCCCAAAGGCGCGGATTACAGGCTGAGCCACCGAGCCTGACTGAAATTCTGGATTTTTATAGCAGTGATTCTCAAAGGGGTCAGGGATGGGGTTCACCTGCCTGCCCTCAAGGGAGCCTCAGAATCCGAGGCCAGTGACATGGGGGGAGTTTCTTCCATCCCCATCAGAGATATTCACTGCCCTTCTTTTGTAGACTGACTGCTATTGCAAGCACCCACTACAGCTATCTCAGAAGTATTGCAACAAATAAAAATAATTGAGAATCGTTATCCTATGATTTTATATTCTACTAAAGAGACATTTTAAAATGATAGTTAAGTATAATTTGAAAGAATAACAAGGAATAAACAGGCCCAATCAAAGACTAGGGGTTTATGCCTATACTGAGGACCTATCGGGGCTCACTCTTAAATTTAAAAAAAAATTTATTTGATTTTTGAGTCAGAGTCTCACCCTGTCACCTAGGCTGGAGTGCAGTGGCACATTCATGGCCACTGCAGCCTCCACCTGCTGGGCTCAGGAGATCCTTCTGCATCATCCTTCCAAGGAGCTGGAACTACAGGCGTGAGTCACCACACCCGGTTAATTTTTTTGATTTATTGTAGAGATGAGGTCTCACCAAGTTGCTCAGGCTAGTCTTGAACCCCTGGTCCCAGGCAATCCTGTCACCTCGGCCTCCCAAAATGCTAAGATTATAGGTTTGAGCCACCGCACCTCACTCTTCTATTCATAATTTTTTTTTTTTTTGAGTCAGAGTCTCACTGTCGACCAGGTTGGAGTGCAGCGGTGTGATCACAGTTCATTGCAGCTTTGACCTCTTGTGCTCAGGCACTCCTCCCACCTCAGCATCCTGAGTAGCTGGGATGACAGGCACACGCCACCATGCCTGGGTGTTTTTGATTTTTTTGTGGAGTCAAGATCTTGCTATGTTGCCTAGGCTGGTCTCGAACTCCCGGCTCAAGCAGCAATCCTCTCACCTTGGCCTCCCAAAGTGCTGGGATTAAATGCTTGAGCTACTGCATCTTGCTTTCTATTTCTTTTTATTTTTGTTGTTGAGTTGGAATCTCACTCTGTTGTCCAGACTGGAGTGCAGTGGTCGCTCCCGGCCACCGCAGCCTCGGCCTGCTGGGCTGCGGCGATCCTTCCGCCTCAGCCTTCCAAGCAGCTGGAATTACAGGCATGCACTACCACGCCCGGCTGATTTTTTGATTTATTGTAGAGATGCGGTCTCGCTGCCCAGTTGGGTCTCGAACCCGCGGGCTCAGGCAATCCACTCACCTCAGCCTCCCAAAGGTGCGGGACTACAGGTTGAGCCACCAAGCCCGGCTTCTATTTCTAATTCTAAGGCAAAACCATTATTTTTTTGAGTTAGAGCCTCACTCCGTCACTCAGGCTGGAGTGCAGTGGAACGCTCACGGCCACTGCAGCCTTGACCTGCTGGGCTCCAGCGATCCTTCCACCTCAGCCTTCCAAGTAGCTGGAACTACAGCTGCCCGCCACCATGCCCAACTAGTTTGTGTGTGTGTGTGATTTAGTATAGAAAAAAGGTCTCACTATGTTGTCCAGGCTGGTCTCGAACTCCTGGGTTCTGACTTTCTTTCTCTTGCTTCAGTCTCCCAAAGTGCTGGGATTACAAGCTGAGCCACTGTGCCCGGTCTTTTTTTTTTTTTTTTTTTGAGTTGGAGTCTCACTCTGTTGCCCAGGCTGGAGTGCTATGGCATGATCACGTCCACTGCGGCCTCAACCTGCTGGGCTCAGGCGATCCTTTCACTTCTGCCTTCTGGGTAGCTGGAACTACAGGCAGCACCACCACACCGGGCTAAGTTTTTGATTTATTGTAGAGATGAAGTCTCACCAAATTGCCCAGGCTGGTCTTGAATCTGTGGGCTTAGGCAATTCTCTCACCTAGCCTCCCAAAGTGCTGGGGTTGTGGGCGTGAGCCACTGTGCCCAGTCAGTCGCCCAATTTGTTAATTTTATTCCAAAATTCTCTAGTAAAAACAGCAGAATGTTTGACCATGTATCTGGGCACTACAGTCAAGCCAAACTGACACGTAAAATTAACCATTAAATTAAACTAGCCAGGTGAGAAGGCTCATGTCTATAACCCCAGCACTTTGGGAGGCAGGGATGAGAGGAATGCCTGAGCCTAGGGGTTCGAGACCAGCCCAGGCAACATGGCGAGACCTGGTCTCTACCAAAAAAAAAAAATTAGCTGGGCATGGTGGTGTGCGCCTGTAGCCCCAGATACTTGGAAGGCTGAGGTGGAAGGATCGCCTGAGCTGCAGTAGTCATGAGCGTGCCACTGTACTCCAACGTGGGTGAATAGAGACTCTGACTAAAAAAAAAAAAAAAAAAAAAAAAAGCCACTGTGATGGTGCTTGGCTGTAGTCCTAGCTTCTCAGGAGGCTGAGGCGGAAGGATCACCTCAGCCCAGGAGGTGGAAAATGGGGTGAGCCATGATCATGCCACAGCACTCCAGCCTGGGCAACAGAATGAGACTTTCACTCAAAAAGGAAAGAAAAGAGGAGAAAGACATACAATTCAAATTGTCAGATAACTGAAATTGCATAAGTGGCCTCAAGTGAGGCCATGAAGACACCAGATTGACAACCTACAGAACTGTGATTAGTAATTTTTTGCCACTAAGTTTTGAGGCATCGTTATACAACAATGGGTAACTAAAACAGGACTAACATCTCCTGAAAATGTTTGTGGGTTTAGGATGGTGGCTGAGTAACTGGTCATTAGCTTCGGTGGATGTTTTAATCCAATGGTGGGATGTTGCATATGTCACATCCTGGTACAATCTCAAAAGACATTAGGAATACATGAATGTAGGATGAGACAATGACACACAGGGCAGGCTGGTTGTGAACCCATTAATTTATTTACTCAATCATTTAACAGATATTTATTGCATGCCTCCTACACACCAAAGAGCTGGGGAAACTAGACAGGCACTGTCCTTGCCTTTGTCTAACTTACAGTCTGAGGAACAAAGGCAATTCAACGTGTAGCTTTAAAAAGCTTGGCATACAGCCGGGCTCGGTGGCTCAGCCTGTAATCCCGCGCCTTGGGAGGCTGAGGTGAGTGGACTGCCTGAGCCCGCGAGTTCGAGACCCGCCTGGGCAGCGAGACCTCATCTCTACAGTAAATCAAAAAAATCAGCCGGGCATGGTAGCGCCTGCCTGTAATTCCAGCTACTCGGAAGGCTGAGGCGGAAGGAAGGATCGCCGGAGCCCAGCAGGTCGAGGCTGCGGTGGCCGAGAGCGGCCACTGCACTCCAGACTGGGCAACCGAGTGAGACTCCAACTCAAAAAAAAAAAAAAAAGTTTGACATGGAAGCATGAGTTACTGCTGACTGCACCAATTTTGAGGATTAGAGAAGGCTTTCCAGAGGAAGTGATATTCAGTCTGATGAGAAAGGATGAGTAGAATTTAGCCAGGAAGGAGATTCATGAAACTGTAGGGAGGGGTTGCAGACAGGAAATATCTGGGAAGGCTCAGAGGTGACAAAAAGCAGGGCGCATTAAAGCCACACTAAATGTCTGTGGGTTATATGGAGAAGCAGAAGAGATGAAGATGGAGAATAAGACAGCAAATAATAATAATAAATAATGATAGTTTGGAGTTTGGAGATGAAACGTGACAAGCTGAATTTTGGGACAAGCAATCCAACTACAGAATGGAGAGGGATTTGAGGGGAAAGAACTGAGTTGCTATCATAGTTCCATTTAAATTAGGAGAGTGGTAATGAGGATGAACAGGCATGGGTGGACTTAAAGCTTTTAGGCGACAGAATCTCCTCATTTGGCATGCAATTGTGCATGGGAAGTCAGGGAGCAGAAAGAATTATTCCTTGATTTTTTTTTTCCTCAGGCAACTGAGTAGATGAATGAAGTCATTCATGGAAACCAGAAACATTGAAAAAATAGTGGAGAATAACTAGTTTAAGGTAAATGGAGTTGTCTAGTAGGTAGATTTAAATGGAGTTTTCTAGCTGGGCTCAGTGGCTCAGCCTGTAATCTGCACCTTTGGGAGGCTGAGGTGAGTGGATTGCCTCAGCCCGCGGGTTCGAGACCCATCTGGGCAGCGAGACCTCATCTCTACAATAAATCAAAAA
>NW_007253921.1:111085-119885 GCF_000164805.1 Carlito syrichta
TGAGGTCTCGCCAAGTTGTCCAGGTGGGTCTCGAACCCGCGGGCTCAGGCAGTCCACTCACCTCAGCCTCCCAAGGCGCGGGATTACAGGCTGAGGCACCGAGCCTGGCTATCTTTTTTTTTTTTGAGTTGGAGTCTCACTGTCACCCAGGCTGGAATGCAGTGGCACGCTCATGGTCACTCCAGCATTGACCTGCTGGGCTCAGGCGATCCTTCCACCTCAGCCTTCCAAGTACCCGGAAGTACAGGGGCTCACTACCGTGCCTGGCTCATTTTTTTGATTGATTGTAGAGATGAACTCTTGCGAATTTGCCCAGGCTGCTCTTGAACCTGCGCCTCAGGCAATCCTCTCACCTCAGCCTCCCAACGTACTGGGATTACAGGCCTGAGCCACCGCACCCGGCCGACAATCTACATCTTATATTTATTTTATTTTTTGAGTCAAGAGTCTCACTCTGTTGCCCAGGCCGGAGTGCAGTGGTATGTTCACGGCTCCCACAATCCTTCTGCCTCAGCCTCCCAAGTAGCTAGAACCACAGGTGCATGCCACCACGCCAGGCTAATTTTTTGATTTACTGTAGAGAAGGTCTCGCCAAGTTGCCCAGGCTGGTCGCGAACCCCTGGGCTCAGGCAATTGTCTGGTCTCCACCTCCCAAAATGCTGGGATGACAGGCGTCAGCCACCACCCCTGGCTCCACCTGTATCTTAGATGGGGAACTAGGAAATACTTTTTCTTCCACGTTAATGTTTAAATAAGAACTAGTCTTTCACGGTTTCCTTGAGTCATTTCTAGGTTGCTCTCCACAATTTGGAGGAAGTGAGAGAGAGACACCTGCATGGAGGATTTTTTGACAAGCAGGGTCAGAACAGTTGCCACCTTTCCCCCCCCCCCAGAGTTGGAGTCTCACTCTGTCGCCCAGGCTGGAGTGCAGTAGCACACTCACGGCCACCCCAGTGTCGACCTGCTGGACTCAGGGGATCCTTCCAAGTAGCTGGAACTACAGGCGCATGCTACCACGCCCAGCTAATTTTTAAAGTTTATTGTAGAGACAGGGTCTCGCCAAGTCGCCTAGGCTGGTCTAGAAGCCCGGGGCTCGGGCAATCCTCTTGCCTCGGCCTCCCAAAGTGCAGGGATGACGGGCGTGAACCACCGCGCCCTGCAGTTGCCGTATCTTTTACAGCTAAAGGGTTATGCAGCATCTGGTGCTAGAGAGAGCTGGTTGCTGCTAAAATAGTTGAGGCTGACTGTTAATTACTAGAGAAGCAGGGTCGAGAGCTGCTGCTTCCCCTGCGGGACGAAAAGCAATTCCCGGACCACGGCTAGGGTCCGCCGGCAGAACTCGGGGATGTGTTCGACCTGAACTTGTTTTCACGGAGGAGGTGGGCGTCAAGTGGCCGAGTGAGACGATCCTAAAAATGAGAGAGATGCTGGGACGGTCACGTCTTAGAAACGCAGACACGTAGGTTGAGACAAGTCACGAAGCAGAGACGGCGAGGCGAGGCGACGCGAGGCGACGAGGGCCGGCCCGACTCGTCTCCGCGTCCATTTATACACAAAGGGAAACCGGCCCTGCCCCCACCGGAAGTAGAACCTCTGCCCTCTGGGGCATTACACATTCCTCCGCGCCGGAAGAACGCGGCTCGCCTCGCCCCGGCTGCCGCCTCCATCATTAACCGCGCGTATAGGCGGTGCCGCGGACCCCTCAAGGGCGAGCCGTCTGGAGTCGTTACACCGTGTTGGACTTTGCGGGGCAAGGAGAGAAAGAGCGACGCCGGCCCGCCCGGGAAGGGCGGAGGAAGGAGGGGCCGGACCGTCAGGCGTTGCGTCGCGGCCGAAGGGTTCCGTTTCCGGCGGCGGCGGCGGCGGAGGGATTTGACAGCACGTTAACTTCCGGAAAAGTCCCGCACCTCAGAGGAAAAGCCCTGGAAGAAACAATAACAAACGAGAGGAGAAGCGCCTCCGGGCTTCCCGTGTGGGACCGCTCTGGTCCGGAAAGATGTGCTTCGGCCCCCGTCAGGGGACGTGAAAGGGCTCGGTGGGTTTCAGCCAGCCTTTCTCCACCCGTTCCCCCCCGGGGCCCCGCGGCCGCGGCCATGGCGGGCGGGGGGCCGGGGGGCTACGCGGCGGAGTTCGTGCCCCCGCCGGAGTGCCCGGTGTTTGAGCCCAGCTGGGAGGAGTTCACAGACCCGCTCAGCTTCATCGGCCGCATCCGGCCTCTGGCGGAGAAAACCGGCATCTGCAAGATTCGGCCGCCCAAGGTACCGGAGTCCGAAGAGAGGGGGAGGAGGGCGAGTCGATGCGCTTGGCTGGGCGGCCCTGGTCGGGCCCTCCGTCCTCCCGTGTGTGCCCTCCCGGGCTTTTCAGCCACCGGAGGCTAAGTTTCTGGACGTTTCTGCGTGGTTCCTTTTGCGGTCCTTTATGGCTGCGTCCGAACGCGAGAAAGTGGCGTCCCTGGCGCCTTGTCCGCCTCGAACTTGGGGACTGGTACTTTCCCCGGGACCGTGGGCGAGGGCGACACAGGTCTTAGGCCTTCCGTTGGCCGGCGAGGTGCTCGGGGTACGGCCTGGTGGCACGGCGTTCCTGCCCTCACCTACCCCTCATCCTCGTTTGGGTTCGAGAGTGAAAACGGCCCCTCCGTGGGCGCTTTCTGGGTCCCGGCCCCTTTAATGCTCAGTCTGTAACATGTTTGCAGGCCTCGGATCAGGGCGAGGGCTTCTGAGAAGGTAATCTGAGCTCTGGTTGTTCCCCAGGCTGGTATCCCTCAACAGGAACTCCAGGCTCGTTATCGCTGCAGTGAAAAAGTCTTCCCGGGGGAAGAGAAGGAGCGGCAGTGCTTTTTTTTTTTTTTTTTAATTTAGGGGTTTAGGAAGAATTCGTCTGCAGTGGAGGTGGAAGAAAACGTTGAAACCTCTTGATATCAAAGATTTTAGAATGACAGTTACTGCAAATAACTGGGTTTGCCTGTAGGTTAGTTATAATCTTTAGGCTTTAAGGTCATGAAAGCGGATACTACCTCTGGTATAAGGGGAATTAATGACCCAGGAGGGTTGGTTGAGATGCTCAAGGTCAAAAGGTGTTTTTCTTTACCTATTAAACCAGCGCTTTCCTAATGATGTTGCTGGACCACTTGCACCAGAGTCAACCTGGGTGCTCGTCAAAATGCAGATTCCTAGGCTTTATGAAGCATAGAATCAATTTTTGGATGTGGAAGTTCTGGAGTCTGCTTTTCTGGCAACTACTGTCAGATGATTCTTCGAGCAAGTTAAAGTTTTCAAACCATTGCCTTTGTGCTTCTTAAAGACAACTTGCTTTATGTTTTGTGTAGTAGTAGTAAAGATAAAATATTAAGCACTGTTATCAGTGTTGCATTTTAAAAAGTGTCTACCAGCCAGGCGCAGTGGCTCACATCTGTAATTCCAGCACTTTGTGAGGTGGAGGTGAGAGGCTTGTCTGAACCCACAGGTTTGAGAACAGCCTGTGCAACTTGGCAAGACCTCTTCTCTGCAGTGAATAAAAAAATTAGCTGGGCGTGGTGGCATGTCCTGTAGTTCTAGCTACTAGAAAGGCTGAGGTGGAAGGGTTGTCTGAACCCAGCAGGTGTAGGCTGTGGTGGCTGTGAGCATGCCACTGTACCGAAGACAAAAAAAGGCATCTGCCGTCACCGCGGACTGCCACAGTGACATGCATCACAGTGAATTAAAAAATTTACACGGGAGGGGGGAGGAGCTAACTTAGCACCTATAGTTTGTTTCCTTTCATCTTTGAGGTCCTAGTAATTAGACAATTAAAGTCCTCATTTTACGAGTGAAGCAAGTCTGGATAAGTTAAAACACCAAAGATGTAAATTAGGGCAGGTGGCAAGGTATATTTGGAACCTAGATCAATTTTTCTGATTTTTAAAGCATAGGTGGTACTCTTACTGTGCTGACTGAATTTGATTACAGTAATATACTATCACTTGCAAGCAAAGGATTAACAAATAATTGCTATGATTTGCCTTGATATCCTCCAAAAACTTCTACATAACTCTTTTTTTTAAGGTTCCATTTCTTTATTTTTGTAAAATGGTATTTATTCTTCAGAACATCATTCAATATATCTTTATCTGATATTGACAAATCTTAAGCATTGAAGGTTTTCTTAAGCCATATTTTCATCTATTCTCTTGCATTAATTAGAAATTCTATTCATGATTCTTTTTGGGAAAAAAAATTTACTTAGGATGATGCTAAAATAATATGCCTTCTCTTTTTATGTCACATTATTGAAAAGAAATCTTGGTTTAGATTCCAAGTTTACTTTTAATATTAGGAAGATTTCTTTAATTTTCAAGGTAAGATACCTTTTCTTTGGACCACTTCTCACATCTTTAAATGGGTTCATTATTATTTAGGCCAACCAAACTATGTTCTCTTGAACTGCACTTGAAGTATTCTATCTCATTTTAGTTATACCACAATCTGAAAATTGTTCTTGTTCTGTGAGTTTGCTTACTTTAAAAACAAAAAACAAAAAACGCTTTTGGAGTCTAGAAGCTGGACTTGGAATAAAGCATTTGTATAACGTAGACTGTAAAGTGCTGTGTCACATTACAAATAAAAAAAATTTTTTTAAATACATAAGTACTTTTTAACTGAGTTCAGTGGCTCATGCCTGTAATCCTAGAATTTTGGGAGACTGAGCTGGGAGGATAGCTTGAGACCAGAAGTTCCAGACCAGCTTGGGTAATAAAGTGAGATCCCGAATCAATTCAAAAAATAGAAAAATTAACCGGGTGTGGTGGTGTGTGCCTATAGTCCCAGCTACTTGGGAGGCTGAGGCAGGAGGATCGCTTGAGCTCAGGAGCTGGAAGCTGTGGTGAGCCACGATTGTACCACTGTACTCCAGCCTGGGCGACAGAGTGAAACTTTGTCTCAAAAACAAAACCAAACTAAACAAAAATGCTTTTTGGCTTTTTCAAATTTTTTCTATTTGGTAATCCTGTATGTTTATGAGACACTGTTTTGTGGTACATGAGCTCATTGCACTTGAGTGACTTGGGAAAGTATAACTGTGGGTTGTAAGTGGCGGGACTGGTTTGGGGAGGATTGCTACTCTTAGCCATACAGGTTGAGCATACTGCAAAAATTCCAAATCCAAAATGCTCCAAAATCTGAAAGCTACCCTGACCACATTATCTTTTCATTGTATTAATGGTACGTCATCTTTTTTATTTACTGTAAGTACTTATGTGTGAATAAGTGTAAGAAAATGATTGATTTCTTATTGGCAGCATATACATTCAAAGACAGAAAGGATGATGCCAAACGACCACAGATAGTGACACCTCTGCTTTACCGTGGCTCAGTGTATACAAACTTCACGCACAGCATTGTTAAAAAAGTTGTATGGAATTACCTTTAGGCTATGTTTATAAGTTGAATGTGAAACATACATGAATTTTGTATTCTGACTTGGGTCCTATCCCTATGTCAGTGTCTGTATATGAAGATATTCTAAAATCCAGAAAATTCTGAAATCTGAAACACTTCTGGTACTAGTAATTTAGTACATAGTACAACCTGTATTAAAATTATTTTGTCTAAAAAAAAATTGCTCTTTCTGTCTCTCTAATAAAGAAGACATAAGTTTGTCTGTTAATCACCACGATTTGTGACAAATCACCCTTAAGGGAATATATAGTGCACTCTTGCTTATATATCACTGTGGTTTTTTTTAAACTTTGTATTTAGGATTGGCAGCCTCCATTTGCATGTGAAGTAAAAAGCTTTCGTTTCACTCCAAGAGTCCAGCGTCTGAATGAACTTGAGGTGAGTGTTATGTCACCATTTCTGTTTTCTGATTCATTCTTTATGTTAGGGCTCTACGTAGAGAATTTTGAGAAGCTCATGCACCAGGGCCTAGAGTTTGTGTTCATTGCTATGAGTGGAATAGTTACTTGATGTTTAGAGGAAATGTCTGTTTAAAATAGTTATTAGATTTTCCCACTTAACTGAGATTATGGAAAATCACTCTAACCATGTTTTGCATAGTGGAAACATCCAGTGCTTAGCTTCAGAGACCTAGAATTCTTAAATTCCACTTCTTTAGTGTTGTTATTTTACCAACATTTTTGTAATCTCAGAAGATTTCTGTCTTCTGTGGTTCTTACAAAGTAGGTTTTGAATTCTTTAAACATTCTATTAAAAAACTTGATTTTCAAAGGTTTTTTTTGTTTTGTTTTGGTTTTTTTGAGTCGGAGTCTCACTCCATTGCCCAGACTGGAGTGCAGTGGCACGCTCCCAGCCACTGCAGCCTCAACCTGCTGGGTTCCAGCGATCCTTCTGCCTCAGCCTTCGAAGTAGCCAGAACAACAGGTGCGCGCTACCACACCCGGCTAGTTTTTGATTTATTGTAGAGATGAGGTCTCACCAAGTTGCCTGGGTGGATCTCGAACCCGCAAGCTCAGACAGTCCTCGGCCTCCCAGACTGCTGGGATTACGGCTAAGCCACCAAGCCTGGCCGAGCTCTCTTTAAATACTACTAATTTCGACCCGGCTCAGTGGCTAAGCCTATAATCCCAGCACTTTGGGAGACCGACGGGTTCGAGACCAGTCCTGGCAACTTGGGGAGACCACGTCTCTACAATGAAGAAAAAGATTTTAAAAAATTAGCCAGGCGTGGTAGTGTGTGCCTATAGTTCTAGCTACTTGGAAGGCTGAAGCGGAAGGATTGCTTAAGCCAGCAGGTCGACGCTGGGATAGCCATGAGCATGCCACTGCACTCCATCCTGGGTGACAGAGTGAGACTCCAACTCAAAAACAAAAAATTACTAATTTCTCTTACATTTTCTAAATGGAGGTCTATTTAAATACTACTGTTTTTCCTGTCTGCTGGATTTTCAGGAAGTTCATCATTGTAGTCTGAAAACTACCTTAGAGTACAAAAGTACTGTTCTGTCAAAAGTTCTGAATTTTTTTGTGTTTGTGTGTCGGAGTCTCACTCTGTTGCCCAGACTGGAGTGCAGTGGCACCCTCCCGGCCACCGCAGCCTCAACCAGCTGAGCTCCGGCGATGCTTCCACCTCAGCCTTCCAAGTAGCTGGAACTACAGGCGCGCGCTACCAAGCCTGGCTAATTTTTTTTTTTTTTTTTTTTATTTATTGTAGAGATGAGGTCTCACCAAGTTGCCCAGGCGGGTCTTGAGCCCGCTGGCTCAGGCAATCCACTCACCTCAGTCTCCCAAAGGCGCAGGATTACAGGCTGAGCCACCGAGCCCGGCTGAAAAGTTCTGAATTTGATCACGAAAGTTTATTATGTTATGTCATGCTGAGGTTTTTCTTTTTCCCTAGATGCTCCTAAAACATTTATTTTTTGAGATTTGAATACATATTTTTTCCTTTAGTTTCTTGTAATTAGATACTTAATGACACATCTCTTTTTTTTTTTCTTATTTTTTTTTGGGTAGGACTCTCACTCTGTCACCCAGGCTGGAGTGCAGTGGCATGTTCATGGCTACCGCAGCCTTGACTTGCTGGGCTCAGGTGATCTTTCCGCCTCCGCCTTCTGAGTAGCTGGAACTATAGACATGCGCCACTATGCCTGGGGCTAATTTTTTGATTTATTGTAGAGATGAGGTCTCACCAAGTTGCCCAATTTGGTCTCGAACCCCTGGGCTCAGGCAGTCCTCTGGCCTCCACCTTCCAAAGTGCTGGGATTACAGATGTGAGCCACCGTGCCCAGGCTAATGATGCATTTTAATATCAGTGAGGTAGAGTTGATGCACCCGAACCTCTTATAGATGAAATGATAGAATGTTTAGAGACTAAGAATAATCTGATTTACTGAATTTTCTGGTTAGTATGAAGTTAAACCAACTTTTAGATGTTTTGGTTGCTAGTATAACAACTTTTTATGTTACTTAGAGTAACTTTTTTGCCTTAATAAAATTTGTTAGAAATATTTTTCCTCTTTACTATTGGCTAGTTTTATGGGATTGGACTAAGCAATAATGAAACGTCTTTGAATTTCTTTAGAGAAATGAGTACCTTTATTATGTAAGACTCATTTATTTCAACCATAGTTTAGTTCTGATTTCTGTATTTTAATTATTTTAGGCAATGACCAGAGTGAGACTGGATTTTTTGGATCAACTAGCAAAATTTTGGGAACTTCAAGGATCTACTTTGAAGATCCCTGTGGTAGAAAGAAAGATTCTGGATCTGTATGCTTTGAGCAAGGTGAGGCTTGTACTTGGTCTAGAAATTGGAGCAGAGGCTTGTGAATTTATGAAATTAGGAACTTGAAACAAACTTGTGGGGAAATATTGTTTCCGTTGGAGGATTTGTTCAACAAGTGTATAAGTAAATGGAAATGACAGATCTCAAAGTTATTTTTTTTTTCTTAATCAGGATCTCTCTGTTGCCTAGACTGGAGTGCAGTGGGCAGTGGCGTGATCACAGCTTATCACAGTCTCCAACTTCTGGACTCAAGTGATCCTCCTGTCTCAGTCTCTTGAGTAGCTGGGACTACTGGTGTGTGCCACCATGCCTGGCTAACTTTTTAAAAAAAAAAATATTTTGTAGAGAAGAGGTCATGCTGTGTTGCCTAGGCTGATCTTGAACTCTTGACTTCTAGCAATCCTCCTGTCTCCACCTCCCAAAGTGCTGGAATTACAGGCTTGAACCACTATGCCTGGCCTCAAAGTTATCTTTTTTTTTTTTTTTTTTTAGTTGGAGTCTCACTCTGTCGCCCAGACTGGAGTGCAGTGGCCGCTCCCGGCCACTGCAGCCTCGACCCGCTGGGCTCTGGCAATCCTTCTGC
>NW_007253921.1:119945-121136 GCF_000164805.1 Carlito syrichta
TACAGGCTGAGCCACTGAGCCGGGCTCAAAGTTATCTTTAAAAGCTATTATATTGTGACCTGCCTGGGCAACCTGGCGAGACCTCATCTCTACAATAAAATCAAAAAAATTAGCCGGGCATAGTAGTGCACGCCTGTAGTTCCAGCTCAAAAAAGAAAAAAAAAGCTATTTTAGCTGGGCGCTGTGGCTCATGTCTGTAAAACCAGCTACTTTGGAGGCTGAGGCAGGAGGATTACTTGAGGTCAGGAGTTCAAAACCAGCCTGGGCAACAAACATAGGTTCCTGTAGTCCCAGCTACTGAGGAGGCCAAGATAGGATTGCTTGAGACCTACAGTGAGAGGCCACAGTGAGCTATGATTGCCTGGGCCACAGAGCTAGACCCTGTATTTTTTTGTTTTTTCTTTTTTTTTTAGTTGGAGTCTCACTCTGTCACCCAGACTGGAGTGCAGTGGCATACTCATGGCCACTGCAACCTCGACCTTTTGGGTTCAGTGATCCTTCCACCTCAGCCTTCCAAGTAGCTGGATTTTGGTGCGCACTACAGGTGCGCACTACCACGCCCAGCTAATTTTTGATTTGTTGTAGAGATGAGGTCTTGCCAAGTTGTCCAGGTTGGTCTTGAACCTGTGTGCTCAGGCAGTCTTCTCACCTTTGTCTCCCAAAGTGTTGGGATGAGCCACCACATCCGGCCTCTGTCATGAGTTTTAATGATTGAGAAAATGTTAGGATATTTTTCATGATAATTGAGAATAAATTTTAATATCTCTACATGTTGACTTATTAGAAGTGAGCACATATATTAACTACATTCATTAACCGTAATTCAGGCCTTCTGGTATCAAGTTTCTACTCTGCTGTCTATTTGATTAAGTTGTAAATTGCAAACAGCCAACATGAGTTGATGATAAACCTCTCGCTTTTTTCATTTTGTAAGTTTTCTTTGTAACCTTCAAAAAATCTATTTTCAAACTTTCCCAAAGAAGCGTAAATGTCTCAGTATGCGCCTACTCCTCAGGTAACCTCTTAGCTTCGTTTTCTAGGAGCCGTTCTCCTGGAGTCTTCTTTTCTGCTCCAATCCAGACTGGTTGGTTTTTTTTTTTTTTTTTTGAGTTGGAGTCTCACTCTGTCACCCAGACTGGAGTGCAGTGGCCGCTCCCGGCCACCACATCCTCAACCTGCTGGGCTTTGGCA
>NW_007253921.1:121156-124478 GCF_000164805.1 Carlito syrichta
TCACCTCGGCCTCCCAAAGTGCTGGGATTACAGGCTGAGCCATCGAGCCCGGCCTTTGTTGTTTTTTTGTCTTGAGTTGGAGTCTCACTCCGTCGCCCAGGCTGGAGTGCAGTGACACACTCACAGCCACCCCAGAGTCTACCTGCTGGGGTCTGGCGATCCTTCCACCTCAGCCTTCCAAGTAGCTGGTACTACAGGCACAGGCTACCATGCCTGGCTAACTTTTTATTTATTGTAGAGACGAAGTCTCACCAAGTTGCTTGGGCTGGTCTCAAACCTGTGGGCTCAGGCGATCCACTCTCCTCGACCTCCCAAAGTGCTGGGATGACAGACTGAGCATACTTAGCCCAGCCCAGGCTGGTTGTTTTTTAAGGTCTGCTGTCATTCTGGAACTTGCTGTTACCACTGCCATTCTGGGAATTCCCTTTGTCTCTCTTGTTGCAAGTCTTCCTTTTACTTGATTTACTCTCTTACTTTGGTGGAACATTTTTAAATTTTTTGAGCTGGTGTCTCACTTTGTTGCCCAGACTTGAGTGCTGTGGCATACTCATGGCCACTACATCCTCGACCTGCTGGGCTCAGTTGATCTTTCTGCCTCAGCCTTCCAAATAGCTAGAATTACAGATTCACGCCATCATGCCCAGCTAATTTATTTATTTATTGTAGGGACGAGATCTCACCAAATTGCCCAGGCTGTTCTCCAACCCCTAAACTCAGGCAGTCTTCTCATCTTGGCCTCCCAAAGTATGGAGATTGCAGGCATGAGCCACTTCATCCAGCCTCTGGTGGAACATTTCTTCCAATTGTTTCTTGAGAAAGATGGTTAAAGGGATGTAAGTTTTTTAAGACCTTGATATTCCAAAAATGTTCTACCCTTTCCAACTGGTCATGGTGGCTCATGTTTATAATCTCAGCATTTTGGGAGGCTGAGACCAGAGGGTCACTTGAGGCCAGGAGTTCGAGGCTAGCCTGTGCAACATACTGAGACCCTGTCTCTATAAAAAAAAATTAATTGGGTATGGTGTCATGTACCTCTGTAGTACTAGCCACTTGGGAGGCTGAGGCAGGAGGACAGCTTGAGCTGAGGAGTTCAAAGTTTCAGTGAGTTATGCTTATACTTCTGCACTCCAGCCAGGGTGGTAGAGTGAGACTCTGTCTCTGCAAACAAAAAGTCAACAAAAAAATGTTCTACCTTTATGTTTTATTGGGGGTTTGGTGGAGTTTAGATGTCTCAATTATAAATCATTTTACTGCAGTATTTTGAAAGCTTTATTGTTTTGCTGGTGAGAAGAATTATGCTATATTAACTCTTATTTTTTGTGACTTTTTTTCCTTGAAGACTTAGGATCTAATCTTTATTCCTAGTACCTTAAAATTTCATGGTGATATTCATTAGTATGTTTTGTTTTCATTCACTGTTTTTATGGCTCTTGACAACATTTCTAATCTGATAACACATCTTTTAGTTCTTCTTTTTTATTTTTGAGTTGAAGTCTTACTCTGTTGCCCAGGCTGGAGTACAGTGACACACTCTCGGCCACCTCACAATCAACCTGCTGGGCTCTGGTGATCCTTCTGCCTCAGCCTTCCAAGTAGCCAGAACTAGGTGCATACTCCCACGCCCAGCTAATTTTTAAAAACTTTATTGTAGAGACGAGGTGTCAACAAGTTGCCCAGGCTGGTCTTGAACCCGCAGGCTCAGGCAATCCACTTACCTCAGCCTCCCAAAGTGCTGGGATTACAGGCTGAGCCACCGAGCCTGGCCACTGATTTTTTTGATTTTTTTTTTTGGTAGAGACGATGTCGTTCTGTGTTGCCCAGGCTGATTTGGAACTCATGGGCTCAAGCGGGCCTCCTGCCTTGACTTTCCAAAGTGCTGAAATTGTAGGCCTGGCACTGCACCTGACTTTTTTTTGGACTTTTTATTATTTGGACTTTCAACATGTCTGGATGATCCTTTAGTTCACCTATCGAGTTTTTTCTTCGTTTGGAGTCCCTTGGATTCAAGCTTTCCTGAATATAAATCTGCTGAAGTTAGACAGGGATAGTTGGTCTCACTGCTTTTATACAGTTTTTCATTCATCCTATTCTCTGTTGCATTGCCATCCTTAATTTTGGAGTTACTGCTGCTTCCACTTTTTAAACTTTTCCGATTCTGTGCTGCAAAAGCTTTTCTCTGACTTTCCTCTGTTGCAGGCTCTTAGTTTTAAAGTTATTGTTGGTTTTACATTGTTTCCTTTTTGGTTTTTTTGACTTGTTAAGTTAGTTATTATGTTTCTGCTATCTAGCTTCAAAGTATTGTTTATATTTCTTTGTATTTTGTTCCATTCTTGGTCTGTTTGTCCTTTTGAAAGTGTGCCTTTTTGTTCTTTCCTGTTTGTTAGTGGAGTTTTGAGAGAGATTTTTTAAGTAGGAGACTATTTTTTTTAATATTTAATTTAATTTAAAAGATGGGTACAGTTCAGGATTAGGCATACAAGTAGAAGACTGTTCTTTATGTCTGTTAAAGTTATCTCTATTCCTAGCCATTTTGATCTTGATTGATAATACTTTTTGGTCAAGTTTTGATAAAGCGCTTGTTTTTGTTGTGTTCAGTTCAGGTGCATGCCATGTGTCTTTTTATAGGGCATGGCTCATAGTGATTTTTTGCATGAAAGTGGTGTGATATAGTACATGGTAAATGGTTTGAATTCTATAATTATTCATGGTAATTCTTGAATCTGTCAGCTGAAGAAAAAACTGGTGTAAAATGTTGCATGTTTTTGGTTAGATCATTAGAGTATTGTACGCATGCAGCCAAGATCATGGTTTCAATTTCTTGTGAGATAGTTTTTTCTTCTATATATTTACCCTGGCTGCCACTAATCACCAGAACTGAGTGGGAAGTCATGATTGGATCCATGCAGATATATCATTAACTATTGGAAATTTAGTTTGAAGTGCTTTGAATGCAAAGCAGATTACTGTGTAATAGTGATAATTGTATGTAGTAGAGATTATTGAGAAAAGGCGTCTGTGGCCTTCCTGACTTTTTTATTTCTCCCAGCTTGTTCACTTTGCTTCTGCCATCCCAGCTTCCTGATGCTCTCTAGCACTCTAGGCATGCTTTTAACTTGGAGCCTTTGTTCTTTCTATTCCCTGTGTATCTGCTCTGTTAACTGCTTCTCCGCCTTCAAGTTTTTGCTCAAATTTCACTTTTAGAATAAGGCTTTTAGCCGGGCTCGGTGTCTCAGCCTGTAATCCCGCGCCTTTGGGAGGCTGGGGTGAGTGAATTGCCTGAGCCCGCGGGTTCGAGACCCGCCTGGGCAGGTGAGACCTCATC
>NW_007253921.1:124498-205215 GCF_000164805.1 Carlito syrichta
TCGAGGCTGCGGTGGCCGGGAGCAGCCACTGCACTCCATCCAGTCTGGGCGACAGTGAGACTCCAACTCAAAAAAGAAAAAAAAGAAGAAGGCTTTTTTGTGACTGATTTACTCTCACTCTGCTACTTGTGAGGCCCTTTGACTGCTTTTAATTTCTTCCCACTATTATTTCAAGATTTATATATTATGTTCATTATTTATTATCTGTCTTCCTCCACTAGAACATAAGCTCCGTGAGGACAAAGATCTTTGTTTTATTCATAAGTGCATCCCGGATAGCCAGAACTGTAGCTGACAGTATAGAAGCACTGGAAGGATACATGTTGAATGCGAGGCACCCTAAATCCATCCGTTTGCTTCCAGATAGCCTTCTGCCTACATCCCTTTCATTGTTCCTTTCTCTACCAAAATTGAAAAGTAGTTTTCGTCTCTTTACAATTTGGCTTCTCTGAGGGTGTGATAAGAGCAGCTGAAGAATTAAAAAGATGTGTTCAACTCTTGTGCCTACGAATTTATTTGTTTCTGCCAAACTTTCAGATATTCCAGTAGAGGAAAATTGTGCTTTGGCTATAGGTTCATCTTTGTCTATAATAGCACTTCAAAATGCAAGAGTTAAAAGCATTTCCTTCGCTTATTTTTAGTATGTGCACCTTCTCCCCTCAGTTACCCACGTGGATAGGCGTTCATGATCTAGTGAACATTGATAGTGTTTTCTTAGTCCTGGTGATTTTCATGTTTATTTCATTTGTCTTCCCAGTAGTTTCATAATGAGGTACTCTTGTTGATTGGTTAATTCTGTTTACGTAGTCTTTACTTACTTAATTTAATAATGGTGAGGAAACGAATTGCAAATTATGTAACTTTTCCAAGATCCTACAACTATTAAGTGACAGAACTGGAATTTGAATATTGGCAGTCTGATTCCAGAGTTGTCTTTTTTTTTTTTTTTTGAGTTGGAGTCTCACCATTCTGTTGCCTAGGTGGAGTGAAGTGGCATGCTCACGGCCACCCCAGCATCGACCTACTGGGCTCCGGCAATCCTTTGCCTCAGCCTTCCAAATAGCTGGAACTACAGGCACGTGCTACCACGCCCAGCTAAGTTTTGAGTTTTTGTAGAGACAAAGACTTGCTAAGTTGCCTGGGCTGGTCTCGAACCCACGGGCTCAGACAAGCCACTCATCTCGGCCTCCCAAAGTGCTAGGATTACAGGCTGAGCCACCGAGCCTGGCCCAGAGTCTTCTTTTGATCTTTAAAAAATTTGGCTGTGTGCAGTGACTCCTGCCTGTAATCCCAGCACTTTGAGAGGCCAAGGCTGGCGATTGCTTGAGACCAGCCTGGGCAGTATAGAGAAACATACAAAAAAAACTAAATAAGAATAAATAAATAATTTGTGGTAAATATATAAAACATAAGCACTTATAAATGTTTGATTCAGTGGCATTAAGTACTTTTGCAGTGTTGTACAGTCTTCGCTATCTATTTCCATAACTTCCCTCTTGCCTCCACTGGTGATAACCTCTATTTTACTTTCTTTTTTTTTTTTTTTGAGTTGGAGTCTCACTCTGTCGCCCAGACTGGAGTGCAGTGGCTGCTCCCGGCCACCGCAGCCTCAACCAGCTGGGCTCCAGCAATCCTTCCGCCTCAGCCTTCCAAGTTGCCGGAATTACAGGCATGCGCTACCACGCCAGGCTGATTTTTTGATTTATTGTAGAGATGAGGTCTCGCTGCCCAGGCGGGTCTCGAACCCGCAGGCTCAGACAATCCACTTACCTCAGCCTCCCAAAGGCGCAGGATTACAGGCTGAGCCACCGAGCGCGGCTATTTTACTTTCTATCTCTATGAATTTGCTTATTCTAGGTACCTTATGTAAGTGGAATTGTACAATATTCATCCTTTTGTGTCTGGTTCATTTTACTTAACATGTTTTTAAGCTTCATTCATGTTGTAGCATATATCAACAATTTCTTTTTAATCCAAAATAATATTCCATTGGGTGTTAGTACCATATTTTGTTTGTTCATTTATCTGTCAATAGACATTTGGATTATTTCTGTCTTTTGACTCTCTTAAATAATGCTGCTGTGAATATTGGTGTATAAGTATCTGAGTCTCTGCTTTCGATTCTTTGGGTATATACCTAGAAGTCACCTTGCAGGATCATATGATAATTCTGCTTAGCCCTTTAACTTTTTTTTTTTGAGTTGGAGTTTCACTCCATCACCCAGACTGGAGTGCAGTGGCCGCTTCCGGCCACCGCAGCCTTGATCTGCTGGGCTCCGGTGATCCTTCCGTTTCAGCCTTCCGAGTAGCCGGAATTACAGGCACGCACTACCACGCCCAGCTGATTTTTGATTTATTGTAGAGATGAGGTCTCACCAAGTTGCCCAGGCGGGTGTTGAACCCGTGGGCTCAGGCAGTCCACTCACCTCAGCCTCCCAAAGGCACGGGATTACAGGCTGAGCCACCGAGCCTGGCTAACCTTTAACTTTTTTATGTAGTAAAATGCAGTAATATATCCTCAAAGAAGATAAGTTTCTTGCGTTCAAACATTTTGGTCAATCGTCTTTATTGTATTCTCAGTGAAGTTGAAAACTGCCTGTACAGACATGTGTTACTTAATGATAGGATATATTCTGAAAAATATATTGTTAGGCAATTTCATCATTATGTGAACATCCTAGAGTGTACTTACACAAACCTAGATGATATAGCCTACTGAATACCTAGGCTATATGGTATGGCTTATTGCTCTTGGGCTGCACACCTGTATAGCATGTTACTGTACTGAATGTTGTAGGCAGTTGTAACACAATGGTTATTTGTGTATCTAAACATGCCTAAACAGAAAAGGTACAGTAAAAGTATGATATTATAATCTTATGGGAGCATTATCGTATATGTGGTCCATTATTGACCAACGTGTCATTATGGGTATGTGACTGTGTTTTAGAGTATGAGAGATGTACAGTATCAGCTTCTGAAAGTTAGAGAGCCTTTTATATTCTGTTTGTGCCTGGCTTGATGTGATCATTCAGCCAAGATAGCCAGTTTATCTCATCACTTCCTGCCTTAACATGTTCTATACTATGTACCAGCAGATCGACTGCAATCTTATCTTTGCCCAGCATTCTTTTGTAATCTTCTATATAAAACTCTTTTCCTTTTGAAAAATTATAGCCACCTTTTCAAAACTGTCTTCTAAATTCATTATTTTCTTTGTTGAATGCTATATGTTACTTGGTACATTTTCTACTTTGGAGATTTATGTTCATTTTGTATTATGTGACATACTTATTTTGATGTCTTATTTAATTTACATTTAATATTGTGAATTCTTTGAGGATATAGGGTATATATGTGTGTTTAGTTTTCTCGCAGTGCATAATATATAGAGTATAAACTCATTAAGTATTTTCGAATGCTTGATTTGAAGGTAGACCCACTAATATTACATTTTGCAGTTTAAAACCTCTGAAAATCATTGTCTCTATTTCTTTTCTTTCTTTTTTTTTTTTTTTTTTTGAGTCAGAATCTTACTCTGTTGCTCAGGCTGGAGTGCAGTGGCACACTTATGGCCACTGCAGCCTCGACCTGCTGTATTCAGGTGATCCTTCCTCCTCAGCCTTCCAAATAGCTGGAACCACAGGCATGTGCCATCACACCCGGCTAATTTTGATTTATTGTAGAGATGAGGTCTCGCCAACTTGCCCAGGCTGGTATCGAACCCCTGGGCTCAGACAATTCTCTCGCCTTAGCCTCCCAAAGTGCTGGGATTATAGACATGAACCACCATGCCCAGCTGTCTCTGTTTCTTACTTTAAATGTTGACAGGTGTCAGTTTAGTTGGATATTGGTCGAAAGGAAATATGAAATTTGAGTCCAGAATAGCTTATATTTAGTAGATAAGATATAGAGTCAAAATTCAAGTCTAACCCTTTTTCTCTAAGTAACCTCTACTTTCTTTTCAGATTGTTGCCAGCAAAGGAGGTTTTGAAATGGTCACCAAAGAGAAGAAATGGTCTAAAGTAGGTAGCCGCTTGGGATATCTGCCAGGAAAAGGAACTGGGTCTCTTTTGAAGTCACACTATGAAAGAATTCTCTACCCGTATGAGCTTTTCCAGTCTGGTGTCAGCCTTATGGTGAGATGCATCATTTTTCTTCGGAGTGGATAAATCCAGTTTGCCAAGTATAAACTTGAGATCATGTTCAGTACAAGCTAGCAGGCACCAGTATTTGGGGAAGCAGCGTGTATATCATAGTGTAAAAAAATCATAGCTGTTTTTTATTTGCAAGATAAAGACTAACAGGAGTGAAGGCTGTTTTCTTACTTATTTAAAATAAATCTTAGTCCGGGTATGGTGACTCAAGCCTGTAATCCCAGCACTTTGGGAGACTGAAGAGAGAGGATTCCCTGAGCCCAGGGATTTGAGACCAGCCTGGGCAACTTGGTGAGACCTCGTCTCTACAATAAATAAATAAATAAATTTAAAAATTAGCGGGGCATTGTGGCGCACGTGTGTAGTTCTAGCCTTCCAAGGCTAAGGCGGAAAGATCGCCTGAGCCCAGCAGGTCGAGGCTGTGGTGGCTGTGAGCGTGCCACTGCACTCCAGCCTGGGTGACAGAGTGGGACTCCAACTAAAAAAAAAATCTTTATTACTTAAGTTTTTTGAAAAAGTCCTCCTGTTTCATGTATTTTTTAAAAATAACTTTATTGAGGTATAACTTATATAATATAGAATTCATCCGTTGTAGGTACACAGTAAGTAAGCTGTAATAAACTTGCGCATTTACACAGCAATAACCATGATCCAGTGTTAGAATACTTCCACCAGCTCAAAAAGGTCTCTTGTGTTCATTTGTAGTTGATTCCTCTTCTACCCCCAAACCCAGGCAACTCCTGATGTGTTTTCTGGTTCTATAGTTTTGCCTTTTCTAGAAATTTCACATGGATGTAATTACACAATATGATTTTATGTCTGGCTTCTTTCACTTAGTCTTAACATTTTCAAGGTTCATCCATGTTATATAGCATGTGTCAGTACTTCATTCCTTTTTATGGCTGAATAATATTCCAGTGTCTGGATGTACCATATTTTGTTTATACATTAACTAATTGGTGGATAGTTAGTGGTTGTTTTCAGTGTATGGTTGTTGTGAATAATGTTATGAATATTCACGTACCAGTCTTTGTGTGGACATGTTTTCATTTCTCTTGGGTAGATACCCAAGGGTGGAATTGATGGGTTATATGGTAAGTGAGTATGTAAATACTTACTTAGTTTTTGAGTCGGGATCTACCTCTGTCACCCAGACTGGAGTGCAGTGGCATGATCACAGCTTACTGCAGCCTCCCACTCCTGGACTCAAGCCATCCATCCTCCTCAAGCTACCATACTACAGATGTATGCCACCTTGCCTAGCTTACGTTTTTTTTGTAGAGACGAGGTCTTACTATGTTACCCAGGCTGGTCTTGAACTCTTGGGCTCAAGCAGTCTTTCCACCTTGGCCTCCCAAAGTGTTGGGATTACAGGAGTGAGCTACCACTCCTAGCTTATATTTAATTTTTAAGAAACTGACAAATTGTTTTCTAAAATGGCTGAATCATTTTACTTTCCCAGCAGTAATGTAGACATTTAGTTTTTTCTACATCCTGGCTAACAGTATTGTCAGTTTTTAAAATTATAGCCATTCTAGATAGATATGTAGTGGTATCTTATTATGGTTTTAATTTGCATTTCCCTAATAACTAATGATGTTGTGCATCTTTTCATGTTCATATTAGCTATTTGTATATCTTCCTTGAAGAAGTATCTGCTTAAATCTTTTTATTTTAATTTTTACTTTTTTTTTGAGTCAGAATCTTACTGTTGCCCAGGCTGGAGTACAGTGGCATGGTCATGGATTACTCTAGCCTCGACCTCCTGGTCTCTGATGATCCTTCCATTTCAGCCTTCCAAGTAGTTGGGGCTACTGGCACGCATTACCACAACTGGCTAATTTTTTGACTTTTTGTAGAGATGATATCTTGCTATGTTGCCTAGCAGGCTCAAACAATCCTCCTGCTTTGGTCTCCCAAAGTGCTAGGATTACAGGCATAAGCCATCATGCCTGGTCTAAAATCTTTTTAGAAATTGTGTTGTTTGTCTTCTTCTACTTGTAAGAGTTTATTATATATTCTGAATACAAAGTCTTTGTCAGATAATGTGATTTACAACTATTCTACTCTGTGGTTTATCTTTTCATTTTTATATTGGTGTCTATTTGAAGGATAGCTTATCAGTTTTTTCTTTGATGGATTGTGCTTTTTGTGTCGTATTTAAGAAATCTTTTCCAAGATCACAGATATTTTCTTTTTAATCTAGAAGTTTTATAGTTTAGCTTTTATATTTTAGTATGTGATGCATTTTGAGTGGTTTTTTGTATGTATACTGTGAGGTAAAGGTGTAGGTTTTGTTTTTTGTTTTTTTTTGATGGTAAGGGGTATGTGAATACTCAGTTGTACCAGTATTATATGTTTAAAATCCTTCCCCCATGGATTTACCGTGGCACCTTTGTTGAAAATTTGTGGACCATAAATGTATGGAATTATTTCTGGACTGTGTTCTGTTCCATTGATCTGTATGTCTACCCAACACCAATACCACACTGTATTGAGTACTATAGCTTTATAGTAAGTTTTGTGGGGTTTTTTGGTTTTTTTGAGTTTTTTTTGAGTTGGCATCTCATTCTGTCGCCCAGGCTGGAGTGCAGTGGCATGCTCACAGCCACCTGAGCATTGACTTGCTGGGCTCCAGCGGTCCTTCTTCCTCAGCCTTCCAAATGGCCGAAACTACAGGTGTGCTATCACGCCCGGCTAATTTTAAACTTATTGTAGAGACGAGGTCTCACCAAGTTGTCTGGGCTGATTTCAATCCCATGGGCTCAGGCAGTCCTCTCGCCTCAGCCTCCCAAAGTGTGGGATTACAGGCTGAGCTACCGTGACCAGCCAGATACTAGCCTTTTTCATCTCCTCAGAATCTCTCATGGAATCAGAATTTCTGTAGAAATCTGCATCTGCCTTCTTTCTTGGTTCAGCCACAGCAAACTTATAGAGAATTGTAGCCCCCAGGCATACAGCGAATGCTCCAGTAATATGAAACCACAGATGCCAGGCATCTGAGGCTATCCATCTGAGGGTTCATCAAAGTACTGGAAACCATGATAGTTATTGTCCTTGATAGGTATGTCAGCCTCAACACTAGCTTCCTTCCTGGATCTGTAGTAAATTTTGATATCTAGTAGTGTACGTTCTTTTTGTTCTTTTTCAAAATTTCCAAACACTTTACATTTTCACATAAATTTTAGGATCAGATTTCAGTTTCTACTAAAAAAACACAAAGACCAGGCTCGGTGGCTCAGCCTGTAATCCCGTGCTTTTGGGAAGCTGAGGTGAGTGGATTGCCTGAACCCGCGGGTTCGAGACCCGTCTGGGCAGGCGAGACCTCATCTCTACAATAAATAAAATTAGCCGGGCGTGGTAGCGTGCGCCTATAGTTCCAGCTACTTGGAAGGCTGAGGCGGAATGATCACCGGAGCCCAGCAGGTCGAGGCTGCGGTGGCCGGCAGTGGCCACTGCACTCCAGTCTGGGCGACAGTGAGACTCCAACTCAAAAAAAACCCCAAAAAACCAAAAAAACACAAAGCCTGCCAGGATTGCCATAGGGATTGCCCTGAGTCTGTAGAACACTTTGAGAGAGAATTGCAATCGGTTTCATATAGTTTTAGGGATTTACTGGCAATTTATTCTCCATGGATTCTCAAGCCAAATTTCTTATCAGCGAATCTGCTCTTTCTGTGCTCTGCTCTTTTAGGGTGTACAGATGCCTAATTTAGATCTTAAGGAAAAAGTGGAGCCTGAGGTTCACAGCACTGATATCCAAACTTCCCCAGAGCCAGGCACAAGAATGAACATTCTGCCGAAGAGAACAAGACGTATGAAGTCTCAGGTATCAATGTCTGTGGGCCACTTTTTTCTTTTTCTTTCTTTCTTTTGTTTTTTTTAACGAGATGGGGTCTTGCTATGTTGTCCAGGCTGGCTTCAAACTCCTGGACCCAAGTGATCCTTCAGTCTTAGCCTCCTGATTAGCTTGGACTCATTGCATCCGGCTTTGGGCCATTTTTAATAGGAATGTTAAGTGCATTTACTGTGCAGATCAGTTATCTGGTCATGGGAGGCCACTCGTATACTGCTGTAAAATTTGAAGAGACATATTTTTCATTTACCTTTGAAGTGCATGGAGAAGAAATTGTGAAGTGTAGCATAATTTGATTTAGAAACCTCTTTGTTAATTTTGAGTAGTTTTTGACAGAGATGACAAAGGGTGACTCTGGGATCCTGTAGTGCCAATTTTATAGATATGCTGATGAGTTCTAGAACATTTTGTTTTCATGGTTTGCAGAAGTGAGGGGGTAGGAACATGAGGTTTTATTTTTCACCCAACATTTCTTTAATCCTTTGCACTCAGACACATCGTAGATCTAGCAAATCTATGTCCTCTCGGGGACATAAAGAGATTGCTGGTGATTATACAGGACGAACATGCAAGAGTAAATTTTTTAAAAAGGTGTGTTTCTTTGAAGTTTTCCATTCAAAAACAATGAAAAACCTTTGTCCCATTTGAGATTTGTCAAGCTTCTTATCAATCAGTTGAGAAGTGGTTTTTAGGAATCACAAATGTCTTTCCACATTGTCTTCAAACAACAGACTGGACAATAAATTACGTATTATTAATGTGGGAGGAAGAAAATGAGATTACATTGTCTGCTTGAATAGAAAAACACCAGGTGGAAGAAGTCAAATTACTGTTGCACAACATGTATTAGTGAACCTGCAATACATGTAGGACTGTTTCACACATTGCCACACATTACAAAAATACAGGGTATAAAATTTTGATTTTTTTGTGTCATAAATAAATTTTTCAGTGCCCAAAATTCCATTGTAAGCCAGATGTAATTACAATAAAATAATGGTTCCAGCACTATACTATTTAATATGAAGTGATTCGTTTTTCTCTATTTCGTAAAAAATGTGGTCAAGTTGCTGGTAGGTGATTCACTGGATATCTCTGAGTGCAAAGGGCTAAAAACCAGAGAATACGTTTTTTGGTATCTGAGATCCCTCAACACAACATTTCTGTCATGTTCATGCGACCTAAAATAATTTCAAAGCCTAATGCATCAGAAGAAAAGGGCTCTAATTTCTTTTTTTGTCTGCCCCCCTTCTCTTTTTTTAAAGCTTCTCTTTCCTTTTAAACCCATATTTCCTTTCCTTTGTGATCTTTGAAGGTTTTTAATAAAGACAAGTTTGTAAGCTGAGATAGTGACGTACTCCTAGGACTCTTAAGATTTGATTCATTTAAATTAACACGTAGATAGGAATAGCAACTGCACTGAGTCTAGTCAATTTTATTTAACATTTATAGAAACAATGTTATAAAAATGGGAATGGTTTGCATCGAAAATGGGTATCAGAGAAGCAAGATAAGTCTGCTGTTAACTGGAGACACTGGATCTGGGGTTGTGTGGCGTCTTGTCACTGACTAGGTAGCTGTTAATACTTTATCTTGCTTTTCTACAGCTCAGAGGACAGCTCTCCATAAATGCCATTTCTTCTTTTCTTGTTCTGAGTTTATGTTTACTGAATACTAACTCAACTTCTTAGGTAGTCTTTGAAAGTAGTGTCCTGGATAGCAATGTGAACTTAATGGAAATTCTTTGGAAAGTGACAGTCCCATTATAAATTAGTAAACTCTGGTTTAGTCATTAAGTGATTTTTGTTAGTGTGATTGATCTCAGAAGTTCTGCTCAATGATGATTCTGTTTCAGGACCTGAAACATTGAGGACTAATCTCTTTGACACAGTGGCTTAACTTTGAAGGGTTGCCCAGTTGTCCCTGCCTCTCTAACCAGTTGCCAGCTTGTGATGAAATTCCTTTTAATGTTACCCCTGAAACTATGGAAAACGTTTGCCTATTCTAATTGCTTTTCTTTATATATTATAAAAATAGGGACCGTGCAGACATCATTTACCCATTGCAATAATTGGCTCTGTATTCAGGTTGGTTGGTAGCAGATAGAAACTTTAACTATTTCAGGATTTGAAGTTAAGAATGTTTTCAACTTGCAGTTTATACTTAATTACTCAGTTGGGAGCCTACCACTCATTCCTAGTCTTCTATTTCAGAAGGAAAAATAAAGGCATTCTGTCAGAACTCCTTCAACTTCTTGCCCTATATTTACAACTACTGGTATTCATCTTTAGTCTTTGTCTCTTTGGGCGAAGTGTAACTCTCTAAGGATAATGCCTCCACTTCTGTCACTTCTGACTTCTTTAGTGATTTCATTATATCAGATAGGAAATCTTTCTCTCCTATCTTCTCTGTCTGCTGAATTCCACCCCCATCTCAAGTATGTGTTCAGGTCTCTATCATCTTTTTTTTTTTTTTTTCTTTCAAGTTGGGGTCTTACTCTGTCGCCCTGGCTAGAAAGCGGTAACATCATCATAGCTCACCACAGCCTTGACCTGAGCTCAGGCAGTCCTTCACCTCAGGCTCTTGAGTAGCTGGAACTACAGGTGTGTGCTACCACATCCAGCTAATTTTTAAATTTTTTTGTGGGGATGTGGTCTTGCTATGTTGCCCAGATGGTCTTGAACTTCCATCTCTCAAAGTGCTGGGATTATAGGAATGAGCCATAGTGCCTGGACTCTGTCATCTTAAAAATAAAAGCCCTCTTTCTGTAAAATGCCTTATCCTTGCCACCAGTCTTCACAGAGAAGTTTGTTGAAAAATAGGTGTGTATTGTCTCAGTTTCCTAAATGTCTGTTTAGTTTTTATATTCTGTAATCTGATTTTGAGTTAAATAATTTCATTGAAATTGCACTATTCAAGTTACCACTAAGTTTTTTTTGTTTTGTTTTGTTTTGAGTTGGAGTCTCACTCTGTCACCCAGACTGGAGTGCAGTGGCTGCTCCCGGCCACCACAACTTCGACCTGCTGGGCTCTGGCGATCCTTCCGCCTCAGCCTTCCAAGTAGCTGGAACTACAGGTGCATGCTACCACACCTGGCTAATTTTTTTTATTTATTGTAGAGATGAGGTCTTGTCAAGTTGCCCAGGCGGGTCTACCACTAAGTTTTTAATAGTCAAATTCTGAGGTTTCTCCCTCTTTTTTTTGAGTCAGAATCTCACACTGTCGCCCAGCTGGAGTGCAGTGGCACGCTCACGGCCACTGCAGCCTCAACCTGCTGGGCTCCGATGATCCTTCCACCTCAGCCTTCCAAGTAGCTGGATCCACAGGTGCGTGCCACCATGCCCGGCTAATTGTAGAGATGAGGTCTCACAAAGTTGCCCAGGCTAGTCTCAAACCCCTGGGCTCAGGCAGTTCTCTTACCTCAGCCTCCCAAAGCACTGGGATTATAGGCATGAGCCACCGCGCCCAGCCTTATTCCTGTGTCTTGTTAGCATATCTTCATCATTGTTTCGAGCATTTACTTTTTGGCACAAAACTCATCTTCCTGTTCTGCTTTAGACCTTGAATCAGTCATTTCTCCAAGGCATTCTGATTCATTTTGGTCAGAAATCATGATCTGAGCTTATGATTGCTTGTTTCCACTGGAATGTTACTGTTTCTGGGACTTTTAGTGGTCATGGTTAGGAAATAAAATTTTTTTTTTTTGAGTCGGAGTCTCACTTTTTCACCCAGGCTGGAGGGAGTGGCACACTCATAGCCACCTGCTGGGCTCAGGTGATTCTTCTGCCTCAGCCTTCCAAGTACCTGAAGCTACAGGTGTGTGCTATCATGCATGGCTAATTTTTGATTTATTGTAGAGATGAGGGCTTGCCAAGTTGCCCAGGCGGGTCTCGAACCCGCGGGCTCAGGCAATTCACTCACTCAGTCTCCCAAAGGCACGGGATTATAGGCTGAGCCACTGAGCCCGGCTTAATTCACTTAATTTTTATTGTTTTGTTTTTATTGATATGTCTAAGACTGTAAATTTTCTGGGATCACTGCTTTAATTTGTTTGGATATATAGTTTTTTTGTTTTTTGTTTTTTGTTTTGAGTTGGAGTCTCTGTCACCCAGACTGGAGTGCAGTGGCCTCAACCTGCTGGGCTCCAGTGAGCTTCCGCCTCAGCCTTCCAAGTAGCTGGAACTACAGGCGTGTGCTACCATGCCCGGCTAATTTTTTATTTATTTTAGAGATGAGGTCTCGCTAAGTTGCCCAGGTGGGTCTCGAACCCGCGGGCTCAGGCAATCCACTCACCTCAGCCTCCCAAAGTGCTGGGATTACAGTCTGAGCCACCGAGCCCAGCTGATATGTAGTTTTTTTACTTTTTTAAAGAGATAGTTAAACATTTTCAGATGGAAGGGCCTCTTTGATTTTGCTGTTTATAGTTTTATTCCATTAAGATTACAGAATTTTTAAAATTACTTCTACTTTTTGGAATTTATAGCCTGTTTGAAAAAGGTTGTTTTAGTAACTGATTAAAATACTTAGATATGGCACATAATACATATGGCACATAATACATGTGTTAGCTTTTATTATTATGTTCTCTGCCTTAGTAGTAGCAAGGAATGTGTAGTGTTGTATTTATAATTTAGCTAACTGTGGAAGTTGGTTGTAAAACCAAGTCAGTCTATAGAAGTTCAGAGATAGACATTAAAAGCCATTTCCTTGCTAAGCCGTGGTCTGGCCATATGTCCTTTGAGCTATGGCCAGGTCATGTTTCTTTGGTTTGGCCCCCTTTCCTACCTTGGAGAGTTGAATCAATCAATCAATCAGTATCAATCTCTCTCCCTCTCCCTCTCCCTCTCCCTCTCCCTCTCCCTCTCCCTCTCCCTGTCCCTGTCCCTATCCCTACCCATCCCTATCCCTCTGGAGGAGGATGATGGCCCCAGGCTGGGACTGTCCAGTGAGCCCAGGGAACACATGCTTCCTCCCCTCTTACTCTCTCCCAGGGAACACTCCATCCATTCTGGGGACATTCTATGACAGCTATAGGCTTGGGTGGTTGTTTTTTTTTTTTTTTTGGTTTGTTTTGGTTTTCATATCTGACACCCTGAACATAACATACCTATCCTAAAGAGGAAACTCAGTGCCTGTACTGAGGTGAGACCCCATGGAATAAGAATTCTGCCACCACTTTCATGTCATCAATAAATTAGGGGGCCTGAGAAACAATATCCCCTTCCTTTGGAAGTCAATGATGCACATCAAGGATTCTCCTATAAATGATCATCCATTAGTTATTTGAAAGCACTCTCTATATCTTATTTTCAATGCATCTTCTTGACTAGAAGCTAAAAGTACAGAAACCACAAAAGGAATGAACGTGTATAAAAACTGACCAATGCATACCAATATCTTAAAGATGAGCAGAAAATATAGATTTGGGTTTAGAAGTGGGTGCATTCAGAATGAGATCTACAGGGACAGTGGTCATGCTCAGATAGAGGGGAGAAAGAGTGAGGGAGAGAGAGACAATGAGAGAACCAAGTGCTTTATTTGCTTCCTGCGCTACTCAACTCTCTAGGATTGTAATTACCCAAAAGACAATAAGCAGTATTTCTTGCATGTCCACATCACCACACATGGAACCACTGATATAAAATTAATATTACATGATGGGATTAAAAAAACTAGAAGAGAATTGACCCCTGCAAAGGTGCAGCTGTGATTAAGATCTATTCATGTCATGATCCCTGAGAAGTGGGGGAGCATCCCCTAAGGTTGTTAAATATATTTTCCCTTAAACAATGAGCCATCAGCTCTCCTTGATGGCATCCTCAAGTTTATTTGGCTAGAAAGCATGAGTAGTTTTGATCACTAGGGGTTCTCCCATCTAGCATTTATTGTTCACCGCATTTGTAACTTCTCCAATTTCTCCTATAGATAACATAACCTGAAGACTGGTTTTTTTAGATGCTGCATTTTAGTGGAACTTCTGGTGCCAACTGGACCCATTGACCCACAACTGGACCCATGAACTCCACACAGAACCACACCCAGAAAACCCAGAAACTGACTTGGCACAGGAAAACAATACCAACACCTCTATGATACAATTGAGGGAGGAGAAAAAATGGAGTGGCTGTGGAATAGAGAGTTGAGTTGGCCTGTCCTTTTCCCTGCTACACTATCCCATTCCCCTATTTTTTGCATTGGAGACAAGAGCTTACTTTGGTAAGTGGACCTGCTGGCTTGGAAATAAATGTTAGGACTCAATAGAGATTATTAGATAAATTGGATTTCTAGATGTTTACCCTAGACTTTAGCTTCTTTCTGCATGTCCTGGATTCATTCCAATTCCCAATATTAGATAGAAGTGGCCCTTTGGAATCTGGGGAAGACTCTCTAGGTCACAGCACATATATAGCTTGTTGTATTCAGAGGATATGCAGAGGGATTCATGGAGAATGTTTTCTCCCCCTTCACCTGTCTAATTCAGAGTCAAGTGGGGGGGGGGGAAACAGTTGTTTAGTTCTGAATAGGAACCCCACCAAGGGTTAGCAATGTTCTTTCCAAATTGCCTTTGAAACTTCCTATAAACCACTGGCTGCTTTTTCATCTTCTCTATCCTAAAATTATTTCTCTGCCTGGGTAAGTTGTACTTTCTTTCATCTATTTTTAACTTTTTAGGAATATTTTTACCATCCCTAATAAAAGAATCTTGCTGTTTTAACTTAAGGGGCTATGGGCTCTTAAGATTTTCCTAAAATATGAGCTCCCTACCAAGAATGTTTATTTCTCTAAAATATCAAGGAGTACAATGGCAGCCTGAGTCCCAAGCATATTTCTTCCATATGTAGGACTAGGTTACATTATGCCTAGAATATGCCAGTAATGAAACTAAGGAATCAGGCCAGGCTCGGTGGCTCAGCCTGTAATCCCAGCTCTTTGGGAGGCCAAGGTGAGTGGATTGCCTGAGCCCATGGGTTCAAGACCCACCTGGGTAACTTGGTAAGACCTCGTCTCTACAATAAATAAAAAAAATCTAGCCAGGTGTGGTAGCGCACACCTGTAGTTCCAGCTACCTGGAAGGCTGAGGCGGAAGGATCGCAGGAGCCCAGCAGATTGAGGCTGCGGTGGCCGGGAGCAGCCACTAAGCTCCAGTCTGGGCGACAGAGTGAAACTCCAACTCAAAAAAAAAGAGAGAGAGAAAGAAAGAAACTAAAGAACCAAGGATTTTTCTGTCAACTGGTCCTGGCTGTTTCCTGTCTTTGCTATGCTGCCATTCCTACATTAAGTCCATCTGTAAAACACTCTAAATTCCATGACAGTCTACACTTCCATGTCTATCTACTGAACATGAAGGTCATTCCATATTCATTCCTGCTAGGTTAATGGACCTTACCAAGCAGTTAACAAGGAAGATGAGTCATTGTGTGTGTGTGTGTGTGTGTGTGTGTGTGTGTGTGTGTGTGTGTGTGTGTGTGTATGTTAATGGAGGTACTAAGCACAGTTTGTCCATATTTTCCAGCATCCTTTCCTATCATGGTACCTGGTCCAAAATCTTCCAAGTCTAAGAACTGTTGGAAGAGAAATTTGTGAATTTGGGGAGGGAGGAACATGATACCAGGAGGATGGAGGACCCACACCAACTTATGTTTAGATGCTAGAGACAATAGGCTGCAGGGTTTTCACATACATGCACATAACACAAGGTTGGCCAAGTTGACCAGAATGTCTAAGCCTGGCTGAATCAACCAGATGGCCAGGTTTAGTCAGGTTATCTAAACTGTAGTCAGTTCAACCCAACTAGAAAACTAGTATTAACTAGAACTAGCCCTCCTGCCTGGCCTAGTCAACCAGATAGACTGGCTGAGGTGACCAGATGTCTAGGGTAGACAAGGTTGACTAGTCCCCCCCCCCCATCCCCAAGCCATGAAGAAGCACAGAGGCATGGGAAGCCCAGCACATTACCTGGGGACAGGATCACCAGCACCACAGAAGCATGAAAATGGGAAAGAATGTGAGTTAGAAACAGAAGCCCAGGGAAGGGCTCAGGAACAGACCTCAAATGCCAACAGATCCCCCACCCAAATGCTAGCAAACCAGCAAGAAAAACACACCACAAACACAAGAAGCAATTTCTCAACACCCCTCTGGGATGCCAGCTACTCCTCAGTAGTCCCAAGCCTCCCACAAAACATCTAACACCATCCACCACCAGAAACCCTGAAGTGGCATTGTTGCAGTTTGACCAAAGACCCACTAGTAGGATTTAATGACCAAACTTTTGGTGTCACAAAGAATTGAATGAGGCACACTAACAGCAAAGGAGCAAAGAACAACTCATTAAGCAAAAGCAACAGGTAACAGTGCATTCCTAAGGGATAGGAACAGACTAGAGCTAAAAGGGGGCTCAGTTCAAACAAAACTGGGACTATATAATATATGACTATATATTTGGAAAAAGTCTGAAGGTGGATGCTGTTCTCGCAAATCTTGCAAAATCATTTTGATTAACATTTCTGGGGTTAAATGTACTTTCTGGGGAATGAAGCAACGCTTTGGGTTATTGCATATGTTCTTGCCTGCCATCCCATAATTTTAATTGTGTGCATGAGATACTGTCCATATGTATTGGCCTTAACCAGCTCCTTTTGCATGGATAGATTATACAGCGTTCAAGGAGGTCTCTTGTGCTCATGTGCCAGACCTGGAGTATTTCACTTGAGGAATATAAGGGCTTTCTTAGGTACTTACAGGTCCCCCCCGCCCGCCATCCTGTTTTCAGTAGAGAATGTTGCTTCCTTGGAGGACGATGAATGTTTCTGTTTCATGACTTCTTTCCTGTTCTCATGGCTTCCAGTCCACTGAGATTCACCTTCCATGCTCCACCCTATCTTCCTGTCTCAGCATCAAAACATCTAACACCATTGTGTCCATCCCATCCAGTCCTTTCTGAGAAAATGGCACCTCCATATGATATTCCCAGGTCATAGTGGCCTGACCCATGCAAGCACACTGCCACTGACGGCCAGAGAGCCACTTGTAGTGGGAGAAGAAAGGATGGGACACCTTCCCTGGCCTGTGCCAGGCAGAACACACACTCATATACACACAACACCTCCCCCCTACAGTTGGACAACTCTCCAGCCCACCACCCCTCCCACAGCTCAGATGTGGGAAGGACAGAACACAGTAGGCTAAGAGGGACACTAGTCCCACCCAGCCCATCCATAAGGGGCAAGAGAGGGAACTCTTCCTATATGCAATAGCAAGTCACAAGGGCAGCTACTACACACTGAGAGGCAGTGGACTAGGAAATCCAATAGCCTGGGGCACTCCTCAGGTCATTAGAGAAGGTTTTCCACTGAAGCATTATCATCCCCACCAATCATCAACCCATCAGGCTCCCCAGAGAGAGTTCAGAGGGACAGAGGGACACCTGGGTTAGAAGGGCCTATAATATGGGCAGGGGAATTCTTCATGGTCAGAATCAGAGCTTCTCCACTCTGACCTCTAGAAGCAAAGGCCCCCATAAAGGTACCTTAGAAGGAAGATGGCAGGACAGTAGTCGCTCAGGGCCCCCCCACACTTGCTCACACATCACTGTGCACTGTTGGGAGCCAGCCTTGGAGGCCCACCTGATTGACAGGGTCCTGGTGGGCCGAAGACCCTGGGCTGCAGGGTGAGCCCGGGAAGATGAAGCCCTTCTGTCTTCTACCTTTGCTGTTTGGTATCGCCGAAGAATTCTGTGCAGTCGTGGAAGAAGAAAATGGCATGTTTTTGCGAAGTACTCACAGCTAACCTGGAAATGTCATGGTTCACTTTTCCATTTTCCCACTATGTCGCTTTCTAACATATGCAAGGGTTAACATATGCAAGGGTTAAACTCTGAAGCACATCAAGAATGCTTTCTTTCACTTGGTTATAAGTTACTAGATATTGCTTGAGTAAAAAATGATATAAGCATATTCACTCCTTATTTGATTTAGAATTATGCAGTTTAGTGTTTAGACATAAGGTTTTTTAGAAACACAAGTTTATAGCAAGTTCATTATGAATTCATTATAAGTTCTAACACTTATCTAGGAGTTATGTAGGTGACTTATAACACTGTTTTCACTGACTTAGGATAAAGATTAATCATTAAGGTTTTTACTTAATTCAATAGTTAAAACTCTAAGTTAACATTTATAGAGTGAGTTTTCCCTGAACTCATAATATACTAATCAGACACTTTTATGATAAATTAGCTAAAGACAGAAAACAACCTTGGGGGCCTGGGAAACATTACTAAAAGCTTCTTTTGAGTTCTCTTTAGAAATAAACACTGCAGGATAAGAGAAAAGTAATGAAGACACCTGGACAAGAAAGGCGATTACAAAGTTCTGAAGGTCATAGAAACCCCAGAAGGAGAATTACTGCTACATGAAGAACTTTGCACTTGGAAACTTTCTGGAGACAGTTCAAGGACTGTAATTCGGGACTTTGGACTAAAAGTATCATCTTTGGCTTTATGAATAAGACTCGTCTGAATGTTTATAGGGATCTTAGTTTGTTTGTTGCTAAGACCACTAGATGGTGGTAACTTTTAGAGGATATGTACGTGAAGGAATTTTCTTTGTCTTGCCCCTTTACAAATGGTATAAAAGCTTTCCCTTAGCTAACATTAAACGTCATCTGTTCAAGAAGCAGGTGTCCGGGTATAATATTTTCGTCTTTCGCCTATCCGTCTCTCCTTCAGGAAACCTCACGACCCTTGTGGGGCTGGACCCCCGCAGTGCACACCCCAGGCAAGGGAACACAAGGCATGTGCTTACTGCTAAGGTCCCACAGTGTAACATGACACAATCAGGCAGCACACACAACCCCAGGGGTGCACTTCACATTCTGCCTAAATCCCACAAAACTTCTTAAGACCCACTCAGACACTGCAGGGGGATTAGAGGGTATACTATGAAAGGGAATGACACTACCACTCAGACTCACACAACAGGGTGGGGTCCCCCACTATGGTAAACAGGGGTTGCCCACAGGGCAATAGCCACAAGAGACAACAGAGGGGGTTTTCTTTTGTGTCAGAAAAACCCCAACCCTGATGATGCCAAGAGGTGGGGTAGGGGAGCATAGTCAAGCCAGATTCCACACTCCTGCCTTTCACACACAGGACACAGGTGAAGTGTAGAGACAAGGGACCCCACAGGTAGAAGAGAAGAGCACTCCTATTCACCGTGAATGTCCATCTCTCACCCAGAGTGGCTTAGGTTTGGCCCGGGAAAGTAGGAAATCAATGTATCAATCACATGGGGAAGCAGCAGGCCATGGGGGTGGGGGTGAGCCTGGTAAGGACAGCAATCAGAGGAAACTCCTCTTTCAGCCTCACCAACCTCACCTTCTCATGGGAGGGCAATGGACAACCCCAGAAGAATGCCTGAAACACAAAGTGGCATAGACTAACCAGGACAGGGTTGCCACGATGGCCCCTGTTGCCTGTGGTGGGAGGTACACACAGTGGTCAATAAGGCCATCCAACACTACTTTTCTCCACCACCCTTGGATGCCAAAAACTGCAGGTGGTACCTGCAAGTTGGGACAATCAGACACACAAGAGCTGGCACACAGGGAAGTCATACAGCTCAAGTGGATACAGGGTCAGGTGCTGGGGCATGGGTAGTCTAACACTGTATCCATGTCAAAAATCCAGCCTCTGTGATGACAGTGATGACAGTCACCAGGGAAACTGTGTGTCAGCACCAACCTGGGGGTTCAAAATATCAGATCGGGATTAAGAAAATAACATGCCAGGGAGCGAGGACAAACCACAGATAAGGCCTCCAGCCTGGAAACTGAAACAGCCATCAGACCCCAGCTGGCCCCATCACAATCAGGCATGGAACACCCAGGGACCATCTAGTCGACCCCAGGAGCCTGGTGCAAGAAGGGGACAGGGACACCTTCTGTGGCTACCCATGCTACCCAGGGGCTGGTGCATGTCTGCACATGGGGATTTGGAAAAATCTGTGACAGGAGTCCTGAGTGACCAGACGTGCAAGGGACTAGGGCCAGGCCAAGTATTACCTTGCTCTTCGTTACTTGCGCTCTCAGAAACCAGTCCCAGACTTCACACCAGGATTTGGGGGAAAAAACCCGGGTCCATGTCTACAGCCGCGGAGAACATCCCCAACTGCCTGTGCCGTCCATTCCCTGCGCCAGTCCAGCCTTGACAGCTGTGGTGTGGTTGACCCGCCCAGGCAGCCACACGCCCTGCCTGGGACTTAAAGCGCTGTGGCAGCTTCTACATGCCTGCCCGTCCAAATTGTGACTCACGCACCCTTTGCCGGCGCCCAGGCTCACCCCCCGTGACCATCTTGCTGAAGGCTGCAGGCCTCCGGGAACTCAGGTTCGGTCACAACAAAGACTGTCTCCTTCCTCCATGGCTGTGCCGGAACTCCAGCGGTCAAGAGAACTATACAAAAGTGGGCGCCAGATAAAGCACAACAATCAACGACAAGTGGCAACAACTGGTGAGAAACTCAGCAGGACAGATCTGGATGGCAGCGTGTCACCGGGGCCTTTTAGTCCATCATTTTGGATGGAGCCCAGATGTCTTTCTTAGGCATCCAGCACAGTCCCCCACCCCCACCCCAAAGCCATCAAGGAAAGGAAGGAGCCACCTGACCACAGAAATGGTTCCCCAAAGCTGTCTCTTTACAGAGCACAACAGAGTCTAAAGACAACCAATGGGCAGTGGGACATGGGTACAATATAGAGCTGTGGCCACAAGAAGAGCGACATCAGCACGACAGACCATCCTCATAGACCTGGGGAGGGGAAAATAATCACAGTCATTCTTTCAGAGGGGCTGGCACACACGTTCCACCCTTTTCTGTGATCCATTCAGATCACCCTATGGAGACGTTGGAACTTATGGACACTCAAAGTCCAGTTCCAGGAAAGACCCTCTTTCGGAGGACAAAACCACAGTGCAATGAAAGAAAAGATTGGCAAACCACCCAAACTGACAGGAATACATCAGGAGCCCTCCCCAATCGGCTGCATCACATAAAAGAGGGGAAAAAAATCCAATGACAACACAAACACAGGCCAAAAGAGATGGAGCAGGACTACGGAGGAGGAGGAAAAGGAGGAAGAGGAGGAGGAAGAGAAAGAAAAGGCTCCCACCCACAGGCACCCAGACGATTGTGGCAACCCTGCCCTGCTTGCTCGGAGTCATGTGTGTCAGGGTTCTCCTCCTGGGGTTGTCCGTTGCCCTTCTGTGAGGCAGGGTTAGTGAGGCTGAAGTAGGTTCCTCTGTTTGCTGTCCTCTTTAGGCTCACCCTGGAAGAGGAGGGGGAAAAGAAGGAGGAAGAAAAGTGAGAGCAGGAGGAGGAAAAGCAGGAAGAGCAGGTTGAATAGGAGGAAAAAGAGAAGGAATGGGAGGAGGAGGAATAGGAGTCTGATATGTTGCAGGGTGGCTCATCAGCCTATGAAGAGAGGGCAGCTGTGGATGGGACTACATGAGAACTGCTTCTCAGGGAGAGCTTGGGATGCCTCCCACCCTCAGAAGGATCACCGGACACTCCATGAGGAGAAGAGGTGCAGAACTCTGCAGACCTGGGGGGTTTGGACCCCACATCTCTCAGAGGTCGATTTGACCGGACCTGGCTCATGAAAGTCTACTTATTCTCAAGCCCATAGAAGACTCCACCTGAGAAGAGGGTCCCCAAGTCACCAGGGTCTCCTGGGGGCAGGCAGGGAAGTCACACTATCGCACCTACCCCCTCCCCCAACCTCCCAAATCCTCACTATCAAGACCACCACCACCATGGCAGCCAGGAGGAGCCCCACTGAAAACCTTGGGTCCTGTGGACCTGCATTGTGGGGGAAGGAGGATGTGGTCACCCTCAAGCCAAAGGTGATTTCCAAAGTGAGGAGAGAAAGAAATGGTTGGGGGTTGTCGTGGAAATGAAAATGGAAATTTAAAAACACATGGCAGAGAAAGAAGGAACAGGACTTAACACACAGGGAGACACAGAACGAGATTCTCCCAGAATCTTAGGCCAAAAGTGGAAATGAGAAGTCTGGGTCACAGTCGAGTTGAGGGAGAAGCAGACCCAAGAGTTTAGGGTGAGATTGTTTTTCATAAGATAAGGTCCATTGGACATTCAAATCAGAACATTGACTTAGTGATTCTCTAGAGAATTCTGGAGTGAGGTCCTATCTGGAGTGGACAGCATTCCATATGAACACCTTAGGCATGGATTCAATCATGTCAAAGGTGAAAAAAAAGAAGAAAATCAGAAAGAACCCAACACTAACTCACTAGTTACCTGACTCCATTAGGGGAAAGAGGACACCAACTCAAGACATGACACAGGCTGGGTGCGGTGGCTCAAGCCTGTAATCCCAGTATTTTGGGAGGTTGAGATGAGAGGATTGCCTGAGCCCAGGGGTTCCAGACCAGCCCGGACAACTTGGTGAGACCTCATCTCTACATATATCAAAAAATTAATCAGGCATGGTAGCGCACGCTACTTGGAAGACTGAGGCAGAAGGATTGCCTGAGCCCAGCGGGTCGATGCTGGGGTGGCCATGAGCATGCCACTGCATTCCAGCCTGGGCCACAGAGTGAGACTCTGATTTAAACACACACACACACACACACACACACAACATGACATGACACAGAAGTCCTAGGGGAACTGCTGCCTTGAAATGTGAGTGGTGCCTATTGGGGTGGACAGTCTCCAACACTCATGGGTTAGACTCTAGGACAGACCAGTGAATTCAAAATCCCTATGGGCTTTGGTTGTGTTTGGCTGTCTTTGGTCCTATTCTGAGTTTCAATTTTGGGGGGGGTCATTTGTTTGGGCCCTCTCCAGGAATGAAAACTTGGAAAATTACTACCTGGGATTCAAAGAGGCTTTTGAATCCAGTTGCTATTGGAAATCAGTGCACCGATAGGAGAAAAGAAATTTTTTGAACACTCTTATCTAAATAACAGATGAAAAGGTAACATAGAAAGAAAGTTGTCACCATGCCATAATTCATCTTAAGAATTCTCTTCTTTCTGGCCTGATATTTGTGTTTCATAATCAGAGCATTTGTTCTAGCTAAAATCTGGTTGTTAGGTCTGTGGGATAGGCTGGTGCTACAAGTAAAATGCAAAGAACTGCACAGAAATTAGATTAGGAAAAAATAGTTTATTTAGAAAGTAGATTAGCGAGAGAGAGAGGTGATTCACCTCCCCAAGATTAGGGAAAGCACCACAACTTAAAGAAAAACATGGCCCAGCCAGAGCTTAACAAAAGTATGGCTGCGGCTGCTTGAGGTTGAATGCTTTTAAGGCTTTCCTTTGGTGTGGGTAGGAGTCTCTCTCTCTCTCTCTCTCTCTCTCTCTCTCTCTCTCTGTTGTATTCCTCTGACTAGGGAAAAGGGTATGATGTGATGAGCTACTCTATCTAGGGAACAAAGGGAATACCCAAACCAATGGACTTAGAGACTCAGGCTCTCAGTCCACACTGAATTCTGTCAATATGCACGAGTGAGTTTGAAGCCAACCCTCCCCCAGTTATAGCTGAGATCACAGCCCCATCCTCATTGAGACTTTAAGGCAGAGGCACTCAGCTAAGCTATGCCCAGATTTTGGTCAACACACCTTGTGAGACAGCAAATACTTGTTGTTTAAGGTGTTGAGTTTTGGAGCACTGTTTTTAGAAAGGAGCAGCTTATCCCTCATCGCCTAGGCCCAGGCCGCTCCTTCCCTCTGCTTCTCTCCCTCAGGCTCCTGTAGCCACACTGGCCCCTTTTCCACCTCCTCTGCCAAACTCACTTTCAACTGCAAGTCTCTGTGCCAGGAGTGATTTCTGTCTCACAATGTAGGTTTCTCCTACACTTTTGTAGGGCTGGCTCCCTGTTGTCATCCTGGTCACCTCGATGAAGCATTTGGATTCTCCCAGGCAGTGACTTCATAACCCTCTCACCCCACATTCTACTTTATTTCGTCACAGCACTTGCATGTACTTTAGTGTTTTGTCCAGCTGTTCTCAGACTGTTGTCTTCTGGGGACAGGGTGCACTTGGTCATTTGCAGCATCACATGCTGGGACCACCAGGGCACCTGACACAGGGTGAGTGCTCAGGGAAGATTTACTGAGGGAATAAATGGGAGGAGTTCTAAACTCCATTTCTGTTTTTGACCACCTCATGATGTGGAGGTTATTGATCATAACAGGAGGCACAAGTTGGTTCTGAGGAAGGGAATAGCCAGAATGACTCAATACTGTTCCATCTGGTTCAGCAACGCTCAGTGGGTCACCAAAGACACAGGAGGTGCCACCCCATGGTGTCCAGCCCTAGCACTGCAGCTCCGGTAGGGTTGTCATGGAACAAAACAGGAAGCTTCATAGGTGGGTCCTCAGAACAGTGGCTGTCAAGAGTCCCAAGCAGACAAGCACTATCTTCTATTAATAGCTACAAGGCAGAGTGTGTGGAACTGCAGAATTCTCCCTTGTCCCTCCTTAGCCCTTACTTCCTGGGGTGTACAATTCATTCATGAGGCATCCTTCCCCCAACCAGAACGATAATTTCTTCCATTCCCAAATGAGGACCTCAAAGACCCAGTAAGGTCTTGTGACTGGACCTCAGATTCAGGGTCGAGTGGTTTGGGACATCCTGTCCTATATCAAATCCTCATCTACCCAAGACCTCAAACTTCTCTTCTCTGAAGGCCCTGCAGGGAGTGGGAGTGAAAAGCATGTTCCCAGGGTCTTAGCACACAGTGGATCACCAATAGAGAACTAAGGCCAAGAGACACTAATGAGTATATGAAACCCTGTGGTCACCCACTCCAAGCACTTCAATTTATACAGCAGGAAACTGAATCCTAATCTCCAATTTTTGTCTATACTAGGGCAGGTGGGATGATCCTAGTTCCAAGAGCCCACAGAGGTGAAAGACCTCAGTTCTGTCCTCTTTACACTGAGCTGGGGAGGGCCCCCAACCCAGGCAGAACTCTGAGAACTTGGAGGCTCCTCCAGCCCCTGCTATGGTCCTCTGTGCATGTACATAGAGAGCGAATGCCCCTGCCCCAAGACAGAGCTGCCTCCAACCGGTTTCTTTTCCCCCGCTTGTTACTTCCCAGTGCTTGCTCCTTCTCTGCTCCCACCTTCATCATCCCTACTTGAGAACTGTGATGTATGAGTGTGCATGCTCATGTTCCTGTGTGTATATGGAGAGAAAAATGGCCCCATGTAGAGAAGGAGGGAGCAGCCCCTGAGGACCATAGAACCTATCATTTTCAAAGCAAACCTGATGGGTGGGATAGAGCTGAGGACTACAAAGCCAAAGCCTTTTCTAATACGCTGGATTGTCTGGACCAGTTCCTGTCTCTTGGCCTCATTTTCCCAACAGTGCAATGAAGAGTTAGATGCATAACTGCATAAACGGGATCAGTGAGGGAAAGGTGCTGGGCTCCATGGACACTGAATGGGGTGCTGCCTGAGAAAGTTTGGGTATATATGGGTGCACAGGATTCCTGACATGGCTGATGTGAGCAGGCAGGTACATGGGGCATTCGTGGCTACTGCCCAGAGCAGAGGACAATGCATACTCCCGGGCCTGAGCCCACACTTGTGCTAGGCACCGAGGACTGCTCCTGAGGCCTGTCCAGTGTCCAGGCTCCCATCTCGAGCCTCCACTCCCTCTGTGCATTCCACATCCTCTGGGGCCCATGGACATCCCCAGTGCAGTCAAGTGGGGGCCAGGTGGGCCTGGAGAGTAAAAAATAACTTTTCTATTTCTCCTCTCCTATAGAGTGCATGATCAAAATTTAAACTAGACCATTATGTCATATTATGACTGCATCTGAGCATATTTATGCATGCAAAGCTATGGATATTTATTTTTCTGTGAACTATGTGATAACCTTTAGTCAAGTTGTCTGCTTTGTAGATGGTCTTTTTCTTATCAAATTTTAGGAGCTTTTTATATAGTCAGTATGTGATATAAATTGCAAATATTCGTTCTGTTTTTATAAATTTCTTCTCTTTTCATTATTATGTTTTGTTTTGTTTGAGGACAGTAATAATCTTTTGTTTGTTTGTTTTTTTGGGTTTTTGCTAGGCCTTATTAAGATGTCACTTCCCTCCCAATCATCCATAGATTCATGCAATTATAGTAAAGCCTTTCAGAAGACATTATGTGGAAATTGCCTAGCCAATTTCAGTTTTACAGAAAAAAATACAAAGTATCAAGAATAGTCAAGATGCCTTTGAAGAAGAAAAAAGTTGGAGGATTAGTGCCAGCTATTAATACTTAAGTTAAAACTGGAAATGAAGTTCTTTTGTGGTAGGTGTAAGGACGAACTCGAGGAGAACTAGAAATACTAGAGTCCAGTTCAGGCCCATGCATTTGAACATTTTGAATGTGACCAGAAGGACAGCAGAGGAGTGGGGAGATGAACGGAATCTCAGCGTGGGGATGATCAGTTATCCAGGTGGGAAAGAAATTAATTTTGATTCCTACCTCACATAAATAAATATCAAATCCAGATAAATTTTGAGTCTAAGGGTAAATATTTAAAATAATATTTGTAACAGCTAACATAGAAATATACTTTTTTTTTTTTTTGAGTTGGAGTCTCACTCTGTCGCCCAGACTGGAGTGCAGTGGACGCTCTCGGTCACCGCAGCCTCAACCTGCTGGGCTCCGGGAGATCCTTCCGCCTCAGCCTTCCGAGTAGCCGGAATCACAGGTGTGCGTTACCATGCCCGGCTGATTTTTTGATTTATTGTAGAGATGAGGTCTCGCTGCCCAGGCGGGTCTCGAACCCGTGGGCTCAGGCAATCCACTCACCTCAGCCCAAAGGCGTGGGATTACAGGGTGAGCCACTGAGCCTGGCTAGAAATATACTTCCATGTTGAATAAAGTAGTAGTGTTTTTGAAGGTTTCTGTGTCTATATTCATGAGGGATAACAGCCTGCAATTCTTTTTTTGTGCAGATTTTTTCTGGTTTTGTTATCTGAGTAATACTGGCCTCATAAAATGCACTGGTGAGTTTTTCTTCCTCTTCTATTTTTTGCAAATATTTGTAAAGCATTAGTGTTAACTTTTTATTAAGTGTGTAACAGAATTCATGAGTGAAGCTGAGACTGGACATTCTTTGTGGGGACATTTGTCATTAATTTAACCTTTTTACCTGTTGTACATTAATGTGTATGTTATTTGTTGAATTTCTGAATTTGAAGTTTAAGTATGTGTCCTGCACTTGTAGTTGCTGAAAGTGCCCTAGATTTGTAAACATGGTACACAACTGAGAGAAATAGAGTAGACAACCAATTCTTAAAGGCTATATAGGCTAGTCAGAGTATAAAGAAGACTTGAGTCCTAACAGGTACATTAAAACGTACAAATCTGAAAGCCCATTGCAGCACTCACTATAAAAAGTGACAACCAGGGCTCGCAGAGCTAAGGACATAACCCCCAAGCACTCTCACAGAAAAATAATTCAGGTAAAATTAAATCTTATTACTCAATTTCTTTAAATTGTTCTCAATATTGTAAACTCTAGTGTGTGTGTGTGTGTGTGTGTGTGTGTGTGTGTGTGTGTGCGTGTGTGTGTATAAAATTGTGGATAAAATGAGAAAAATAAGCCATTAAATGGACCAAGAACAAAAGTTTGACCCCAAATCCTGTGAATTTAGATCAGATATATAAAGAAAAGAGAATGAGGTGTTTTTGTTTTGTTTTGTTTTGAGTAGGAGTCTCACTCTTTCACCCAGGCTGGAGTGCAGTAGCATGCTCACTGAGGCTTCTGCCTCAGCCTTCCAATTAGCTGGAACTACACACACTTGCCACCATGCCAGGCTAATTTTTTCATTTATTGTCGAGATGAGGTCTTGCCAAGTTGCCCAGGCTGGTCTCAAACCCCTGGGCTCAAGCTATCCTCTTACCTCCACCTTCCAAAGTGCTGGAATTACTGGTGTAAGCTACCATACAGGACAGAATGAGGTGATTTTAACATTAATTTTATTATAACAGATTAAATCTTCTTTAATGCTCAAAGACATAAAGGTTTTCCACTGATCAAGTTTCTTGCGATTTTAATGCCCTCATGGGCCACAGACAATATTTGTCATCATCATTTTGTTCCTTTCTGTTTTTAATCTCCCCTCATTCTATCTTTTCTGTCTTTCATTTGAAAGAAACACTGACCCCACTGAATTTAGGCAATGCTAATTTATGAATTTCAATAATTAACTCGAAGTTTGCTTGTCAATTTTGGGGAATATATGCTTTATTGGGAAAATTACAACTTGTGATTTTCAGAGAAAAATGTCCAAATTAGAGGATATTTTTTAATAAAAAGAAAATGCTATGTCCTTCAAATTTAGCAAATTATTATTCTCATTACTAAACAATCTCACTCAAACTAATATACAGTACATTTTATCTAATTTGTTTTCAGAAAATATAAAATACTAACATTAAATGTATTCTATGGACATCTTGCCTTCATTTATGTAAGGCAGTGATAATTAACTTTGCAGATACTATGTAAAAGTTTTAAAGTTATGTTTACTGAATAAAGTATGAATTTACATTCAGTAAAATTCACCCTGTTAAAGGCTTAGTACCATAATCAAGCTGTAGAACACTTGTAGAACAAGATGCAAACTCACTCCAAAATGTCCTCATGCTCTTTTGCAATCAAGGCCTTCATGATCCCTAGGAATCCATTAATCTGTCAAAAGGATCGAATCTAATCACCAAAATGATCTACACTACTATGGAAAAAGTTCTAAACATACAAATTATAGAAACCAAATTTTTTAAAAGTGAGATACTTTTAAAAAATTTTCTTTAGCATAACAAAAAAAATGAAGCTTCACATTTTACTACAGCTGTTCATCTTAGAATAATTAAGTTTACCATTGCCATATATATGTCTCAAGTATAATATGTAAGAATATACTATAAAAACATAATCTTTAGAATACTCAAAGAATGGGATATTAAAATGACCTTTTTAAATTAAAACAGTTTCTAAAGTTGTTTTAGATAGTTGTAAAATAGCTAGTCTAGTTGGAATTAATGTGCTCTACAACTGACCTACTTGAAAAAAGCAAAGAACTGAGTATCACATGTTCTCACTCACAAGTAGACCTTGAACAATTATCATAATACTCTAAGAAAAGGATTGTCAGTAGTGGAAAATTGCCGGGGAGTAGGGGGCGGGATTGGCAGTAGTGGATTCTGCTGGAGGAGAGGGGATAGACCTTATCAACAAGGGTTCCTGCATCATGAACATTTATACACTTAACTCTGAATTGTAGCCCACATCTTTTTTTCTTTTGTTTTTTTGAGTTGGAGTCTCACTCTGCCGCCCAGACTGGAATGCAGTGGCCGCTCCCGGCCACCGCAGCCTTGACCTGCTGGGCTCCGGTGATCCTTCCGCCTCAGCCCTCCATGTAACTGGAACTACAGGCGCGCACTACCACACCCGGCTGATTTTTTTGATTTATTGTAGAGATGAGGTCTCGCCACATCTTTAAAATGAAAATTTTTTAAAAAACCATACTTTTTGTTTTTTTGAGTTGGAGGCTCACTGTGTCACCCAGACTGGAGTGCAGTGGCATGCTTACAGCCACCCCAGCATCAACCTGCTGGGCTCCAGCAATCCTTCCACTTCAGCCTTCCAAATAGCTGGAACTACAGGCTTGTGCTACCATGCCCAGCTAATTTTTAAAAAATATATTACAGAGACGAGATCTCACCAAGTTGCCCAGGCTGCTCTCGAACCCACAGCCTCAGGCAGAACACTCGCCTCGGTCTCTCAAGTGCTGGGATTACAGGCTGAACCACCAGGCCCAGCCAAAAAAAGCCATTCTTATGTCACATGTTTGTGGAGTATGTAAATCAAGATTAAGATCTTGCTCTTATGGAACAGGACAGAGATTCTGGAAGTGAAGCCTCAATTCCTCAACCAACTCATCTTTGACAAAGCCTCCAACAACAACCACTGGGGAGAGAAAAACATATTCAGTAAATGATGCTGGGAAAACTGGCTGATCACATGCAGGAGACTGAAACAGGACCACTACCTATCACCACACACAAAAATTAACTCTAAATGGATCAAAGACCAAAACATAAAACCTCACATTATATGAATCTTAGAAAATGCAGGAGACACCCTTATGGAAATTGGAACTGGCAACCAATTTCTGATCAAAACCTTAAGTGCCCATACCATAAGAAATAAGATAGACAAGAGGGACCTCATCAAACTGATGAGCTTCTGCAAAGCAAAAGAAACCATCAAGAGAGCAAGAAGACAGCCCATAGAATGGGAAAAAATATTTGCCAACTCTATATCTGACAAAAGCCTAACATCTAGGATCTACAAGGAACTCAAATGTACTGAAAGGAAAAAACAAACAGCCCTCTTAAAAAGTGGGCAAGAGACATGAATAGACACTTCTCAAAAGAAGATATATGGGCAGCCAATGGACACCTGAAAAAGTGCTCAGCTTCACTCATCATCAGAGAAATGCAAATCAAAACCACATTGAGATACCACCTAACCCAAGTAAGAGTGGCCATCATTAATAAAACAAACAACAGATACTGGTGAGGATGCAGAGAAAAAGGAACACTTCTACATTGCTGGTGGGAATGCAAACTAGTGCAACCTCTTTGGAAGACAGTGTGGTAATTTCTGAAAGAACTAGAAATTGAGCTTCTATATGACCCAGCAATCCCCCTATTGGGAATATACCTAGAGGAACACAAATCATTCTATAAAAAAGATACCTACACATGCATGTTTGTTGCAGCTCTATTCACAATAGCAAAAACATAGAACCAATCATGCTGCCCATTGAAGCTGGACTGGATAAAAAAAGTGGGTATGTATACACAATGGGTTATTATGCAGCCATAAAGAAGGACAAACATATGGACTTCACAGCAACTTGGATGGATTTAGAGTCCATCATACTCAGTGATCTATCACAGAAACAAAGAACAGAGTCCCATATGTCCTCACTCATCAGCGGACCTTGAACAATTATCATAATACTATAAGAAAGGGATCGACAGTAGTGGGAAACTGCCAGGGGAGGGAGGTTGGGCTTGGCAGTTGAGGGAAACTGCCAGGGGAGGGAGAGGCACACCTCATCAACAAGGGTACTTGCATAATGAACGTTTGTATACGTAACCCTGAATTGTACCCCACATCTTTAAAATAATAATAAAAAAAAGATCTTGCTCTTTGATGTTGACATTTTGTTAAGCTTCAGAGCAGGGCTGGTTGATAGAAAAACTACTTTGAATAATAGAATTAAATTCTTTGGAGATTTTTTATGGGACCAACTCAAGTATAAGGCAGAAATAAGACTTTTCAGATAAATATTCCTATAGATAATTGGAAACATTTCAAAATTCATCCTTGCTACTAGGAAAAGGACAAAGAGAGCATAAACCTTCATCCTGTCTATATCAAGGATCACAAATTTAATTACACATTATTACTTAAATGTGAAACCTCAAACTACAAGAATCTTAGTAGAAAACTTAGGGAAGATCCTCCTGGACATTGGAGTAAGTAAGGAAATTGTGGCCAGTCCTCAAAAGCAAATGCAGCAAAATCTAAAATTGCATGTGGGACTGTATCAATCTAAAATGCTTTTGCACAGCAAAATGAACTATCAAGAGAGTAAAGATACAACTCACAGAATGGAAAAAAAATATTTGCAAGCTATGCATCTGACGAAGGTTTAACATCCAGGATCTACAAGGAACTCAAATGAATTGAAGGAAAAACAAACAAATAACCTAATTAAAAAGTAGGAAAAGGACACGAACAGACACGTCTCAAAGGAAGATATTAAAGCAGCCAACAAACATATAGTAAAAGGATCAGACTCACTAATCATAAGAAAAATGCAAATCAAAACTACAATGAGCTATCACCTCACACCAGTCAGGATGGCTATCATTAAAAAGTCAAAAAGCAACAGGTGTTAGTGAGACTGTTTTTTTTTTAAAAAAAAAAGAATGCTTCTACACTGTTGGCAAGAATGTAATCTACTTTGTGGAAAGCAATGTTACATTTTCTCAAAAACAAACAAACAAACAAACAAACTAAAAATTGAGGTACAATATGATCCAGCAATTCCACTTCTGGGAATATGCCCAGAGGAACATAAATTGTTCTACTCAAAAGACACCTGCACATATATGTTCTTTGCAGCACTATTCACAACAGTAACAAGATGGAACCAGCCCACATGCCCACCAAAAGTGAACGGGATAAAGAAAATATGGTACATATACACAATGGAATACTACACAGCCATAAATAACAAAATTGTGTCCTTTGCAGCAATCTGGATGCAGTTGGAGACTTTCATTCTGAGTGAACTATCACGGAAACAAACTAAACACCTAATTTTGTCACTCATAAGTGGGCCATGACCACTGGACACATGAGCACGAACATGGAAAAAACAAACCCTGGACACTGCTAAAGGATGGAGGACAGAACAGGGATAAGGAGCCCACAAACACACATTGGGTACTAGGTCCACTACTAGGGGAGAGAGGGCTTGCTAGAAGCCTAAATCTCACTTGCATGCAATTTAGTTTTGTAGCAAATTCTCACATGTACTCCACAACTATAAAATAAGTAAAACAAAAAACAAACCAAATAAATACACCTCATTTATCTACCTAAAATGCTTCAAGATTCTTTTAAGTGCCAGCCCTATCAGCATTTTGAATTCCACTGAGCTGAGTTGTTCATCAAAGTCAAAAGTGTTAGGTCACACTCCCAGCAGGGGGTCTCGAATGTTAGGTCAGGTCTACTGGGGGTATAGGTGTCAGGTGGGCGATCCAGTGTCATGTGAAAGATGCAAAGAATTGTACAGAAATTAGACTGGAAAATATTTTTTATTTAGAAAGTAAATTAGAAAGAGAGAGAGACAGAGGAGTTTCATCTCTCCAAGGCAGGAGAGGGAACCAAAGCTTAGAAATCATGGTGGCAGCCATAGCTAAAAGAATAGCCATAGCTAAAAGAGCACCACACCAGAATTTAGTAAAGCAATGGTGACTAGTGGCTCATGGTTGAGTTTTTTTAATCCTTCCCTTTGATAAGGGAAGGTCATTAAGGAGTCTGGGTAGTGGTCTGTATCATGTCAACAAAGGGGCAGGTAAGCACAGGTATTGACATCAGGTGATGGACAGCAAGCAGAAGGGTGGGTTAGTCACATGATTGCTGCCATGGTGGTGGAATCTGTGTAAAGAAGGTCATGAAAGGCTTGATTAATTTAACTTCAGTCTTATGAGTGGAGGCAAATACTTGAAATAGAAAAGCTAATTAGCACAAAACAAGCTGGGGAGTGGGTTGTAAAACAATTATCAATAACTACTTCTGAGAAACCAGTTCTGTCCTTGGCTAGTGATTAGAGAGAAAGTTAAAATGAACTGCTAGAGAAACATGACGAATCTAGGCAATGTTAAAATGACTGCTCATAAGAGATATTAAATCCATGTTATGCCCTTTCAAAAAGGTTCTACAGATATATATATTTTAATATCAGAAGGTGATATTTTCAGAAAGTTCATGGTAACTACAAAAATCTACTAAAACTATTTGTAATTATAATAACAAAAGAAAACAAGACAATATTTCTGGTCATGCTAAAATCACATTATTGTAAAACATTGACTATATTTTATCTATTATGATATCCAAGTTTTAAGCAATCCTAAAATACTAGAAACATACTAAAGTATCTTCAAACTTAAAAAGACAAATAAGCATGACTAAATTATTCTAACAGTAGCTCAGATTTATGTTTTAAAATATAAAATTTCACATAAATGCTGAAAGTAAGTTGTAGACCAGTTAATTTATTAAAATGAAAAAAGTCAAATACAAATTCAAATAAAACATCACAAAAATACAAATGTCCATCTACAAATCTACAAATTTATGTTATCATAAGATTAGTTGTAATTCAAGGAGTCATAAGACCAAAAGCATGAGAATCAAAATCAAACACTTCACTAAGAAAATTCTGCTTCATCAAATCCCACCCACATAGTCTGAGCTCTCACTGGTAATGAAGCTGAGAAGTAGACACTCATCCAGTGAGTCTTTGTGGAACAAGGCCTCAAGTCATCAGTTAATCTCCTTCCAGGTCCATCATCCCATGTCACCTGTGGAAGTAGTACAAGACCTGGCCTTAGGGTTGTTTGAAAGAGGAGCCAGTAGAGGGAAAACCAAATGTATTCAATTCCTGGAAAACAAAACATCTAAGAATATCTGGGTTCCAAACATTTTCATACATAAGATCATTTTCCTAAAATCTTGCCCTGGTGGGTTGTATAGTCAGTACTTGTTAAGAAAACAGAAATCTCCCATTAACCCTTAATTCAAAAGAATAAACACTAGGTCAGATTTCATGCATCTACCTGATTTAAGAGATTCCTGGTGGTGTCTTCCTCTTTAACTGTGTTCATATGTGCAGGCGAGCAGTAGTTCCCAACTGAGGATGTTTTGCATCCTTGGGATATTTACCAATGTAAAATATTTGTGATTGTAACAACTTTCCCCCCAACTTTTCCAAGACATTTCTGGTTGTAACAATTTGTGGTTTCTACTGACTTCTAGTCAATAATGGCAATATTGTGATGTACAGAACTGCCCCAATCAAAAAAGAAATTTCTGGTCACCAAAATAGAAAGTGCTGAGGATAAAAAGTTCTAGTATTAAGAGGGAAATACTTTCTGAGACTTTTTAAAAATTTTTTTAAAAAACAAGAACACAATAACCTCACCATTGTGAGATGTTAAACCAAGTTTTTGTACAAGGGTGGGGATGGTAGGCAGAATTCTAAGTTGTCTTGTGATCTCTGCTTCCTTTTGTTACATCATCCTTTCCCTTTGGGTGTAGCCAGACCTTTGAATCAATCTAGACAACTGAATATGGCAAGGGTGAGGTGAAGGCCCTCAGGTACTTTTTCTTATAGTAGAAACAGTAGGAATCCATATTTTATTTCTTGTATTGCCTTTCACAATAAAATTTTTCCTCCAATCATAGTCTATGCCATGGGATATTGCGATATTTATACATTTTTAAAAATTTTGTGTCTCAAGGCTAAATATTAGACTTAACATGTTAAGTTTTAGGCAAAGTCTTAAAACTTTGACTTAAAGTACAGTCTTAAAACTAGACTGTTTGGGCATAAACAAATCTAGATCTATTTGACCTGATTTTAAAAATTATATATTATTAGGTGTGATAATAGTATTTCCATTTTTAAATCTTCACTTGTTAGATATGGTTACTAAAATTCCTACAATATTAATAATGTATCATGTTAAAATATCACTAGGATATTGGAAGTCAATAGTTGAAAAATAAATGGCAAAACAACAAGAAATATTGGAGCCTGATGACATGTACTTATGATGGGCTTATTATATAATTACCCCGTCTGTTAAGATTTTTAAAATTTTGTAACTTCTAAATAAAAAATTTAATAATTTTAATGAAAACCATCATGCACTGCACTTTACCTCCAGTGCATAATGACAAAAAGTCAAAAGGATTCTCCTGTGTGGAGTACTGCTGGACTCTCCCCTTCTCTTTTTCCTCCAAAAGGGTAAGAGGGAGCCTAGGGCTCTAGGTTGTCTTGGGGCAAGCTGGTTGTGAGTGGGGACACCAGTGAGTGGGGGAGGGTCACATTTTCTATGAGGCTATGTGGAGATGGATTTTTGTAGGCATGTTTTTCCATCTTAAAGTATGTCTGGAGATTGCTGGAGGGAATGTGGTGGTTGTTTTGAGAATGGTCTCTGAGCGTAGTCTCCAGGGTAGTCCTCTGCATATGGGATCTTCATCTTGGAAGAGGCCTGGAGTGTCTAGGAAGAGACTTATAAGGTCTTCCATGGTGTGACCAGGGCACCCTGTGTGTAAGGATCTCTGGAAAAGCATGCTTTTAGGTGTGGTGAAGGGAACGAACCTATCTCTGAGTGAGCGGGGGTATGGTCTCCTCTGGAGGGTGGGCCAGATATCTGAGGGATGCCTTGGGGAGTCACCCCTGTATGTCATAGTTGCTGTGTCAGGCCTCAGCATAGCACCTGGGCTGGAAGGCCATTATGGAGTCTACTGTTGGGTAGAAGTATGGGGATGAGAGAGTCCTCAGCAGACCACTGCAGTATGTGGCAGCATTGCTGAATGGAGACAGGTTTGAGAGGGGTATTTCTGAGGGAATAACTATTTAGTTCCTGGGTGTGGGGCAGGCAAACATGAGGGTGCTCCAAGATATAAGAAGCTCAGTGGGGGGTAGGCAGGAATAACCTGGGGGGGCTCATAAGGAAACACTTGGGTCTCTGTAGGGGAGGCATGTTATGAAGGGGCCTTGGCGGGTCACTTCTTGTATTGGCAGTGTCATTCTGCAGGGTCTCTGGGAGGTGGTGTCAGTAGGAGCCCTGAAGTCACCCCTACAAGCCATGGCATTTTCCCACATCATGCCTCCCCACCTGAAGGAAACTCCCAATCCCCAGCCCCCTCCCACCCCCCCCACACACCTGGAAGGCTGGGTCTCAGCAAGCCTTCGCTATAGAATGGGAAGGGGGTGACCAGAGACTGCTCTGCTCCCATCAGAAGCACACCCCTGTCTTTAAATTCACAGCCAGAAGTGGTGTTTGCCCACATCACTCCTTCCAAAGCAAGCTGAGTTTTGCTTCTGGAATCTCTGTCCTATTCCACTGGTCTCCGTGCCTATTCTTATACCAATACCAGGCTGTTTTACTTACTGTAGCCTTGTAGTGATGTTTAAAGTCGGGAAGTGTGATACCTCTTGCTTTGTTCCTTTTGAAGAGCAATGTTTTGGCTATCTGTGCTCTTTGTTTCCATGTAAATTTCTGTATTGTCATTTTCAGGTCTGAGAAAAATGATGTTGGTAATTTGATGGGTATTGCATTGAATCTGTAGATGACCTTAGGTAGGATGGATATCTTGATAATATTGATTCTTCTGATTCATGAGCATGGAGTGTTTTTTCCATTTGTTTGCACCATCCTTGATTTCTTTGAGCAACATTTTGTACTTCTCATTGTAAAGCTCTTTCACTTCTCCTGGTTAGGTAGATGTCAAGGTACTTATTTTATTTTTGTGGCTATTGTGAATGGGATTGTACTTTTTATTTGTTTCTCTGCCTGCTTGTTGCTGGTATATAGATATGCAACTGAATTTTCAGAGAAATGCAAACCAAAACTACAATGAGATACCACCTGTCTCTAGTAGGGATGGCCATCATTAATAAGTCAAAAGGCGGCCGGGCTCAGTGGCTCATCCTGTAATCCCAGCGCTTTGGGAGGCCAAGGTGAGTGGACTGCCTGAACCCCAGCCTCCTCCCACCCCCCCCCACACACACACCTGGAAGGCTGGGTCTCAGCAAGCCTTTGCTATAGGTAAGGATGGGAAGGGGGTGACCAGAGACTGCTCTGCTCCCATCAGAAGCACACCCTTGTCTTTAAATTCACAGCCAGAAGTGGTGTCTGTCCACTTGGGCAACTTGGCGAGACTTCATCTCTACAATAAATAAAAAATTAGCCAGGCATGGTAGCGCGCACCTGTAGTTCCAGCTACTTGGAAGGCTGAGGCGGAAGGATAACCAGAGCCCAGCAGGTTGAGGCTGCGGTGGCCAGGAATGGCCACTGCACTCCAGTCTGGGTGACAGAGTGAGACTCCAATTCAAAAAAAAAAGTCAAAAGACAATAGATGCTAGTGGGGTGTGGAGAAAAGGGAATGCTTCTACACTATTGGTGGGAGTGCAGACTAGTTCAACCTCTATGGAAGGCAGTGTGGCAATTCCTAAAAGAACTAAAAAGTGACTTCTATATGACCCAGCAATCGCTCTCCTGGGAATGTACCCAGAAGAACATAAATTGTTCTACAAAAACCTGCACATGCGTGTTTATTGCTGTACTATTCACAATAGCAAAAACATGGAACCAACCCTACTGTCTATTGTAAGTGGGCTGGATAAAGACAATGTGTTATATATACACGCAGTGGAGTATTACACAGTCATAAAGGACAAAATCATGGACTTTGCAGTAAATCAGATGGAATCGGAGACCATCATACTAAATGATCTCTTAACAACAAAGTACTGAAAACTGCACATTCTCACAGTGAATAAACTGCTTCTGTACTGTCCCGAGGTGCAGACTTTTTCATCACTGACCTGCCATCATCAGTGCTCCTGTAAGTTCTAATGAACCAATGTCTTTCCATACTGAACCTCCTGGTGACATGTCTGGAATAAGTAAGCATCTTATGTGCAAGCCCTCTCAGATTTGGGGATTCTTTGTTCAAAAAAGTACATTATTGAGTGTTATAGTAATGAAATGTGGGGTTTGGTGTTGAATTTGGGTGTTCCTTGGTTGTGAGTGAGTATACTGCAACTCCAGGACCATCCCTAGACTACACCAAAACCCATGCTGCTATAAATAGGGGTGTCCTGAACCATCTGTATGTGAGGCAGTTCTTTTGAATTATGTTTAATAAAGGATATGCTCCGCCCTGTGAGTGCACCATCAAGCATTCCTGACAATCTGTGTGTCAGAGTGGTCTTCAATACATTACTATCATTTTCTTCACTTTTATAGCTTGATTGAACTAATTACATGATTTCTGTCCACTAATACCCTTTGTAATCTTTTTCATGCGTATATGACCAATGCACATTCTTCCATGTTATCTTGCCTCTCTCCCTTTCTTTATTATGCTTTGAAGTGGAAAAGAAGTAGATTTTGTTTTCACAATCTGTGAGGTAGGTTTCTGAAAGTCAGAAACAACCTTAGTATTTTTGACATGTTCATTTTTTAAAGGCTTTAGTGGGGCATAATTTATATAGCATGATAATCACACTTTAAGTATATAATTTTAAATTACTTTGTATATTTATATAGCTATGCAATCAAAATGACAAACTATTCTATTTTTTATTTTTTAGAGACAGGGGTTTGCTCTGTCCCCAGGCTGAAGTACCATGGCATGATCATAGCTCACTGCAGCCTCAAACTCCTGGGTTCAAGCAATCCTCCCACCTCAGCCTCCTGAGTAGTTGGAACTACAGGCACACACCACTACATCTGCTATTCTATTTTAAATTTTTTGTAGAGTCAGGGTCTCTTTATGTTGCCCAGGCTAGTCTGGAACTCCTGGGCTCAAGGGAATCTCCCACCTGAGCCTCCCAAAGTGCTGCGATTACAGGCAGGAGTCACAGTGCTCCACCCATACCACAGGAATTTTAGGGGAGAATTAATATTTCTATTTAAAAATCTTATTAGGAAATTTGCTTTGAATCTGTGGATCCTTTGGGAAAATATTTTGATGTTAATAATAATTTTTATTCTTGAACATTGGATATCTCTCAATGTATTCAGTTCTTTGATTTCATTCAGCAGCCTAAAATAATTTTTCAGTGTAAAGTTTTGTACTTATTTTGTTAATTTTATTTCTAAATGTTTCTTTCTCTTTGATGCTATTATTAATGGAGTCATCTTTATTTAATGTTAGGCTGATTTGTTTTTATACAATAGTATAATTTAATTTTGTTGTGTAGAACTTGTATCTTATAACACTGATTAACTTGTTCACAATTTTAGTAAATTTCTTACAAATTTTTATACAACATTATGATGTGCAATAAACATTTCACTTTTTATTTCAATCTAGATAATTTTATTATTTTTCTTATATAATTTTCTTCATGAATACTCCATTGCAACATTGAATATAGTAACAAAAGAGAAAAAAATTATTGTCTTATTCCTAAACTTACAGGTAAAGCACCCATTCTTTCACCATGAAGTAAGATGTTACCTATATGTTTTTCATAAATGCCTTTTAAAAGGTCTCAGAAATTTCACTTCCAGTAGTTTGCTGGGTGTTTTTATCATGAATCAGTGCTGAATTTGTCTAGTTTCTGTATGTGCCTATTTAAATGACTACCTTTTGCCCTTTATTCAAGAAACATTGTGCAATACAGAGTTTGTCTGGCTATTAAGCCAACATTGCATTTGTGAAAAAAAAAAATCCTATTTAGTTATAGGTGTAATAATTTTTGTATGTTGCTGGATTCAGATTACTAATCTATCTGAGAAATTATGTGTCTACCTTCAAATGGAATATTGGTCCATGGTCATCTTTACTCATGATTATTTTATCTAGTGAAATTCACTAATTAATGAATTGGAACATGTTCTTTTTTTTCCCTTCTGTTGCTGATAGATTTTTTTTAAGTAAACTTATCCCTGTTTGCAAACAACAAAAACTTATACAGAGAAAATACTAAAACTCCCTCAAAAAACTTTTAGAACTAATAAATTTAGTAGGCTTGCAGGATACAAAACCAACATACAAAAACCACCATCATTTCCTTATGCTGAAAACAAACTGTATGAAAAGGAGACAACACACAAAAAAAATTCCATCTACAATAGCTTAAAAGTATACTTAGAAATAAATTTAGTCAGACAGGTGAAAGATCTCACCATTAAAAGCTAAAGAAAATTGAGGTAAGAAATGAAATAAAACACACATAAATGAAATATGTCCCTTATTAACGAGTTGGCAGAATTAATATTGTTAAAATGTCTATATTATGCAAAATGATCTACACATTTAATGCAATTTCTATTAAAACAGCAATGCCATTCTTAGTAGAAATTTAAAAATTATGAAACTCAGATGGTACCACAAACAAGTCCAAATAGTGAAAGCAACTGTGCAAAAAGAACAAAATTATATTCATCACATTATCTGACATTGCAATATACTTCAAATCTATAGTGACCAAAAGAGTATGATACTGGCATAAAAACAGACACATAGGCCAATGGAGCAAAATAGAGAATCCAGAAATAAATCATGCATTTAGAGGTAAATGATTTTAGATAAAGGTGACAAGAACACATTAGAGAATGGACAAACTTGAAAATAAGTAGTACTGGGAAAACTTGATATGCACAAGCAGAACAATAAAATATATAAAAATCAACACCAAACCAATTAAAGATTTAACTGTAAGACCCAAAACTCTGAAACTACTATAAGAAAACATTGGGTAAAAGCCTCATAATGATTTTCTGGAATATGATTTTTTGAATTCAACCTAAAATATCTTAGAAAAGTAAAAATAAACAAATGAGATTACTTCAAATTATAAAGCTTCTGCCACACCAGATGCAATCAACAGAATAAAACAATTTAGGAATGTAAGAAAATATGTGGAAATTATACATATGACCAGAGGCTAATATCCAAAATATATAAGAAACTCAACTAAGTATACAGCAAAAACACTTTTAGTAAGCAAAAGATCTAAATATAATATTTTTAAGACATACATATGGCCAACAGATATATAAAAAAATACTCAAAATCAAAAACCATCAGGGAAGTAATCAAAACCACTATATCAACTTATTCCTCTCAGAATGAGTATTATTTAAAAGACAAAAGATAGGCCATTGCTAAGCCGTTGCCATGGTCTTTGCCACTGCCACCACCATTGCCTTGCTAAGCTATGGTGTGGCAATGTGTTCTTTGAGCTATGGCCAGGCCCTGTTTACTTAAGCTTTGGCCACTTCCCCTACCTTGAGGAGATGAATCTCCTCTTTCTCTAATTTACTTTCTAAATAAACTATATTTTCTAATCTAAAAAATTAAAGGAATAAAAGACAAAAGACAACAAGTATTGGAAAAATAAAAAGGAAATGTTTGCACACTGTTGGTAAGCATGTCAATCAATACATCTCTTTTAGAAATAGACTGAGCTGGGTGTAGTGGCTCAAGCTTGTAATCCTAGCACTTTGGGAGCCCAAGGTGAGAGGATTGCCTGAGCTCAGAGGCTCAAGACCAGGCTGGGCAACTTGGTGAGAACTCATCTCTACGATAAATCAAAAAATAAGCTGGGCATGGTAGCATGAGCCTGTAGTCCCAACTACTTGGAAGGCTGGGGTGGAAGGATCGCCTGCGCACAGCAGGTCACGGCTATGGTGGCCATGAGTGTGCCACTGCACGCTAGCCTGGGCAACAGAGTGAGACTCTGCCTCAAAAAAAAAAAAAGAAAGAAAAGAAATAGGCCTAAGTTTTCTCAAAAAATTAATACTGTAATTTTCATATCATACAGCAATCACACTATTCCATATTAATACCAGCAATGGCCAAGTTATAGAAACGCCCTGAATGTCTATCACTGAATGCATGGATTTTAAAAAATGAGATATTATTCACAATGAGAGACTATTCAGGCATAAAAAACTGTCAGTTTTCAATTACATAAATGAACCTGGAGGACATTACATTAATTGAAATAAGTCAGCCACAGAAAGACAAATGCCTTATCATCTCACTCACATGTAGAATCTAAACAAGTTTATCTCATTGAATTATAGAGTAGAATGATGGTTACCAGAAGGTGTGGTTTTGGGGAGAGAGAAGTCTTGGGGAAATACCTGTCAAAAAATGTATAATTGGCCCAGGCTTGGTGGCTCAGCCTGTAATCCCAGCACTTTGGGAGGCCAAGGCGAGTGGACTGCCTGAACCTGTGGGTTCGAGACCAGCTGGGGCAATATGGTGAGACCCCATCTCTACAACAAATCAAAAATTAGCTGGGTGTCATAGTGTGTGCCTATAGTTCTGGTTACTTGGAAAGCTGAGGCAGAAGGATCGCGGAGCCCAGCAGGTCAACATTGAGGTGGCAGTGAGCGTGCCACTGTACTCCAGCCCAAGAGACAGAGTGAGATTCCAACTCAAAAAAAAAAAAAAAAAAGCATAATTACCATTAAATAGATGAAATAAATGCAAAAGATCTATTGTACAGCATGGTGATTATAGCTAATTAGGATATATTGTATTTTTGAAAAGTGCAAAGACAGTCATTGTTAAAGGTTCTCACCACAAAAAATAACTGTAATGCAAAGCATTTGTTAACTAGTTAAAATTAAGTATTTGACTTCTAACATTTCTCTGAAGAGAATGACCAAGAAATTGGCCATGCTTGGGTAACAAAAATTAAAGTTACAGACTGTAAACTGGATCCATTAAATTAAAAAACATCAAAATGTAAAAGCACAAATTCCCAGGTTTTCAATATCAATCTGGAAAAAAACAGGTTATTCTAAAAGTTAAATACACAGAAGTCCTGTTTCTGTCCAACACTTAGCATACACACTTAAAAATAGAGGACTCAGCCTAAAAATAAAAGTTGTGCTATAACTGTTACAAGAAATCAAATTGAAAATTCTTTATACCATTACTTGTCTTAAATATTTCTAAGATATATTTCTTCTTATGAGCTTTAAAAATTCTGATTTTCTATATATGTTCTTATAATATATAGCCCACTATTATTAAGACTTTACCTATTCTAATTCCATATTTCCCACACTCTGTTTTAGGATCTAATTATATTTTCCTTTCACAGACAAAAACAAACAATGCTCAGTTATTTAATCCTCTGGCCTGTGGAGAGTGCATCTACCTTATTTAAATTAAGTTGCTGAATGGTGGCTTTAACTGCTAAATGATCTGCAACTCTCCAGTTAAAACTTGTTGCCACATTAGATATTCCAAACTTGTCATCAGAGCCAACAAAATACTGTATGAAATGACATGGGGTGGGAAGAACAGTCATAAAGCTGTAGTCAAAAGACAGGCAAAGAAGATTTGTAATGCATTCATAGCTTAGGATAAGTATTGCAGTGTCTACTTCTAGTAAATCATCACACTTAAAATTATATTTTGTTACAATATTATTGTTTTGAAAGTAAGTAAACACCTATACACAAAAAATTACTTGCTTCATAATTCTCTTCATCTAAAAAATATATTTATTATCATATATTCACATATGTAACTTCATGTAAATACAAATTAAAAGTCTATGTTTAGTAGGCTGGGGGGCCACATATTTTTTAAAAATGTAGAATAACTCATCACCCACATGGAATGTACTCTAAGATTGACCACATCCTTGGCCATAAATCAAGCATAAACACATTTCATAAGTTTGAAATACTGCCATGCACCTTCTCAGATCACAGTGGAATAAAAACAAGCATCAACACCAACAACAAAGTTTCTCTAAAACCCACAAAGAGGTGAACATTAAACAGCAAGATGCTGAACAACTCCTGGGTCAACATGGAAATCAAAACAAAAATTAAAAGATTCCTGGAAACAAAATGAAGAAACATCTTAGCAAAATCTCTGGGATGCCATGAAAACAGTACTAAGAGGGGAATCCATATCTCTATGAATACACATGAAAAAATGGAAAGATCACAAGTTAACATCCTCACAAATCACCTAAGGGAACTGTAGTGGCAAGACCACCAAAACCCTAACTTTAGCAGAAGAATCCAGATCATCAAAATAAAAGCTCAAATACAGGACATATAAGACAAAAATATAATTAAAATAAACAATGAAACAAAAAGCTGGTTCTTTGCAAGGAGAAACAAGATTGATGGACCCCTAGCAAGACTGACCAAGGAAAAGAGAGAAAAAGCCCAAATAAACACAACCAGAAATGTAGAAGATCAAGTCACAACTGACCTCGAAGAAATACAAAAGATTATCAGAGATTACTATGTATACTTGTATGGAAACAAGCTTGAAACCTAAGAGAAATGGAGGACTTTCTGACATCACAAACCTCCTAAGGTTGAAAAGGAAGAAATCAAGACCCTAAATAGACCAATAACAACCAAGGAAGCTGACTTAGTCATAAGAAAAATACCTACAAAAAAAAAAAAAAACCAACAAAAAACCCTGGATCAAATAGCTCTCCAGCAGAATTCTACAAAACATACAAGGAGGAGTTGATGCCAATCCTATTGAAAGTATTCCAGACAATCGAGAAAGATTGCTCTCCCCAAGTCATTTTATGAAGATAACATCACATTGATACCCAAACTGGGAAAAGATTCAACAAAGAAAGAGAACTACAGGCCAATATCCTTGATGAACATAGATGCAAAAATTCTCAGCAAGATTCGAGCAAACCAGATCCAACAACACATCTCAAAAATCATCCACTATGACCAAGTAGGCTTCATCCTTGGGATGCAGGACTGGTTCAACATCCGCAAGACCATAGGTGTAATCAAATACATCAACAAACATAAAAACAAGAACCGTATGATTATATTATTAGATGTGGAAAGAGCTTTTGATAAAATCCAGCATCGTTTCTTGATAAAAATCCTTGAAAACCTAGGCACAGGTGAAACATATCTCAAAATAAGAGCCATCTATGATAAACCCACAGCCAACATATTGCTAAACAGACAGAAGTTGGAACCATTTCCACTGAAAACCAGAACAAGACAAGGCTGCCCACTGCCCACTCTCACCCCTCCTGTTCAACATAGTGTTGGAAGTCCTAGCTAGAGCAATCAGACAAGAGAAGGAAATGGTATCCAAATAAGAAAAGAAGAAGTTAAGTTATACCTCTCTGCAGATGATATGATCCTATACTTTGAAAAACCAAGAGAATCTGTTAAAAACCTCCTTGCACTAATAAAGCACTTCGGCGAAATCTCAGGGTATAAAATAAACATGCAAAAGACAGTCACTTTCCTATACACAACAATAAACAAACAGAAACCCAAATAAAAAGCACAATTCCATTCATAATAGCCATAATAGAAAAAAAGAAAAAGAAATACCTTGGCATTTTCCTAACCGAGAAGGGAAAAACCTTTACAATGAAAACTACAAAACACTGCGCAAAGAAATCAAAGATGACACAAACAAATGAAAAAAGTATTCCAACCTCATGGATTGGAAGAATCAACACTGCTAAGATGTTCATCCTATCCAAGGCAATCTACAGATTTAACACAATATCCATTAAATTACCAGCAGCATTCTTCTCTGACCTGGAAATGACAATACAGGAATTCATATGGAAACATAAACGACCACAAATAGACAAAACAATCCTCAACAAAAGAAACAAAGTGGGAGGTATCACACTTCCAGACTTTAAACTTTATTATAAAGCTACAAAAATCAAAACAGCTTGGTATTTTTACAATGATAGGCATATAGACCAATGGAACAGGTTAGAGATTCGAGAAGCAAAACCTCAATTTCTCAACCAACTCATCTTTGACAAAGTTTCCACCAACCACCATTGGGGATAGAAGAACTTATTCGGTAAATAGTGCTGGGAAAACTGGTTGACCACATGCAGAAGATTAAAACAAGACCTCTACCTATCACCATACACAAGAATCAACTCTAAATGGATCAAAGACCTAAATGTAAAACCTCAAATTATAAGAACCTTAGAAAATGCAGGAGACATCTTTATGGAAATTAGAACTGGCAACCAATTCCTGATCAAAACCCCAAATGTCCATGCCATAAGAGATAAGATAGACAAGTGGTGCCTCATCAAAATGAAAAGCTTCTGCAAAGCAAAAGAAACCATCAAGAGAGCAGGGAGACAGCCCACAGACAGGGAAGAAACATTTGCCAACTGTATATCTGACAAAGGCCTAACATCCAGGATCTTCAAGGAACTCAAACATGACAAAAAGAAAAAAGCAAATAGTCACTTTTCAAAGTGGGCAAAAGATATGAATACACATTTCTCAAAAGAAGACATATGAGCATAGACATGAAAAAATGCTCAGCCTCACTAATCCTCAAAGAAATGCAAATTAAAACCACACTGGGTGAGTGGATTGCCTGAGCCCGCGGGTTTGAGACCCACCTGGGCAGCGAGACCTCATCTCTACAATAAATAAAAAAATAAATCAGCTGGGCGTGGTAGCGCGCACCTGTAATTCTGGCTACTCAGAAGGCTGAGGCGGAAAGATCACCGGAGCCCAGCAGGTCCAGGCTGCGGTGGCGGGGAGTGGCCACTGCACTCCAGTCTGGGCAATAGAGTGAGACTCCAACTCAAAAAAACAAAACAAAACAAAACAAAACAAAAAACACCACACTGGGATACCACCTAACTCTAGTCAAGATGAACATCACCAATAACTCAAAAAACAACAGATGCTGGAAAGGATCTTGAGAAAAGGGAATACTTCTACACTGTTGGTGGGAGTGTAAACTAGTACAATCTCTGTGGAAAACAGTTCAGCGATTCCTAAATCCAAAAATTGACCTTCTGTATGACCCTGCAATCCCCCTTCTGGATATATACCCAGAGGAACTCAAATCACTCTGTGAAAAAGATACTTGCACATATTTATTGCAGCATTATTCACAATAGCAAAAAACATGGAACCAACTGTGCGGCCCATCAAAAGAGGACTGGATAAAAATAATGTGGTACATATACATAATGGGATATTACACAGCCAGAAAGAAGGACAAAATGATGAACTTTGCAACAACATGGATTGACTTAGACTCTATAATACTCAGTGATCAACAAAGAACTGAGTATACCACATGTTCCCACTCATAAGCAGACCCTGAACAATTATCATAATAATATTGGAAAGGGATTGGCAGTAGTGGGAAACTGCCAGGTGAATGAGGGGGGACACATCTCATCAATAAGTGTACCTGATCTCAAATGAGGTTAAGTGGGGGCCAAAAGTGAGGCCCAAACTTTAACCTACACAAAGACCATTTGTATACCTAACCCTGAATTATAACTCACATCTTAAAAAAAAAAAAAAAAAAAGTAGAATAAAATTTTGTTAATGGTCATTTAGAATTAGAAATGTATCGCTTTTGGTTATAATATCATATAATCTTTATTATAACCATCATAATTCTATAGTTACAAAAAGAAGAAAAAGAATAAAATATAACCAATAGGATCAATATTCTCCAAATTATTTGAACTTTAAAGGCATTAGGAAAAGGGATTATTAGAAATGTAACTTCTCTGTTACTCATTTGTATCTTATTACCATCTGTTCCCTAACCTTGAATAAGGGGGTATAGGTTAATGTTGGTGACAGATTATACCTCAATAAGTATAAAAAGATCTTAAGACACTGAAAAGTTTTTCTGTCATTCAAAACATATTTATCCATAGTCTAAAATTAGTATTTCAAGTTCCACAGTATTTTATTACCTTAATGTGGAAATTGTAAAATAAAATTTCTTCCGAGATTTTCCCCTCTTACTATTATACAGAAGAATATTACCCTAAACCTCATGCATTACTTGCAAAACTGTTATAAGCACAAAGAGCCTCTCCACTTAGATTTTCATTATGTATCTTACATTTCAGTGTCCTTAATTTTTTACAGAAAAGTGTATGAACGATGCCTATCTAAAAATAAACTGTTATAGCTCTGATGCAACAACCATTGACCATGTGCTTTCACAGACACTAGAAATAAAGTCACGATATCAAGTGATTTAAAAGTTGAATTGTATCAACATTTACTTTTCAAAACATCTCAAATTCTTTTAATGCAAAAAACATACTTTGAATGTAATTATAACTCTTCAAAAACTATTCATAACCTAGATAAAAATAAATTATCTATTTTAATTTTGGATTATCCTCTATAACAAACACTGTGATTTGGAATTATGTCTAAAAGTGTTAGTGCCTTATCACATTCTCCTGTGAATTCTGTGTTATACATTTAAAGTTGATGTTATATTGTTGTTTTTTTTTCACATTTGCAGTGCCTGTAAAATACCTTTCAGAATAGGCTTTCTGGTGTTTTTTAAAATATACATTTTTGGATAAATGTTTTTCCACATTCATTATGTTTACAGGATTTTTCTCTGATATAAATTATATGATGTCAAATAAAGTTTGTGCAACTGTTTGAGGGTTAATTTCAGTGTAAATTATTGTGAACAATAATATATAGCATTATGATTGCACCAGTTTTAGCACTTGTCCTGTTTTCATTTAGTATAAATAATCTTATATACGCTAAGGTTTACATTCCTTTTTTGTGCGTTTGTGTGTGAGTTGGAGTCTCACTCTGTCGCTCAGACTGGAGTGCAGTGGCCGTTCCTGGCCACCACAGCCTTGACCTGCTGGGCTCCAGCAATCTTTCCACCTCAGCCTTCCAAGTAGCTGGAACTACAGGCGCGCACTACCACACTGGGCTAATTTTTTTGTTTATTGTAGAGTTGAGGTCTCGCCAAGTTACCCAGGTGGGTCTCGAACCCGCGGGCTCAGGCAATCCACTCACCTCGGTCTCCAAAAGCATGAGATTACAGGCTGAGCCACCGAGCCTGGCCAGGTTTACATTCTATGAAAAGTTTTTGCCATAATCATTACATTTATAGTGCTTTGATTCAGCATATGTTTTCTGATGTTGGTAAAAGTTGAGCAGTTAATAAAGACTATGTCACATTTTTTACATTTGTAGAATTTCCTCCAACATGAATTGTTTTACATAGAGAGAGATCGGAATTCTGCTTTTAAGCTTTGCTACATTCTTCACAGGTGTAGGGTTTCTTGCCAGTATGAATTCTCTTATGTGTAACAAGGTGTGAGCTCTACTTAAAGGCTTTGCCACATTCTTTGCATCTGCAGAGTTTCTATTCAGTATGAATTATCTTACGTTAAGTAAGGTTTGAGTACTGATTGAAAGATTTTTATGTTCTTCACAATTATAGTGTTTATCTCCAGTACGAATTCTCTTATATTTAATTAAAGTTGAGGACTGTGTAAAAGTTTTGCCATATTCTTGACATTTATAGAGCTTCTTCACAGTATGAATTATCTTATGTATAATAAGGTGTCAGCTATGCTAAAAGGTTTTACCACATTCTTCACATTTGTAAGGTTTCTCCTGAGTATGAATTCTCTTTGTCCAATAAGGTGTGAGCTCTGTTTAAAGACTTTGCCACATCCTATACATTTGTAGGGTTTCTCTTCAGTATGAATTATCTTATGTTGATTAAGGTTTGAGCACTGTTTAAATGATTTTACACATTCTTCGCAACTGTAGGGTTTCTCTTCAGCATTTATCTTCTGCTTAGTTAAGGATGCAGACTGTTAAAAGACTTTGTCACATTTTTCACATTTGTATGGGTTCTCCTCAGTATGAATCATCTTATGTTTAATAAGGTATGAGCTCCACTTAAAATCTTTGCCACATTCTTTACATTGAAGAGGTTATTTTATTCTGGTATGAATTATGTTGAGTAAGGATTGGGCACTGCTTAAAATATTTCTTACATTCTTCAAATTTGTAGGGTTTGTCTCCAGTATGAATTTTTTTATGCTTAGTAAGGGTTGAAATTTGGTTAAAAAATTTTCCACATTCTTCACAATTGTAAGGTTCCTCTTCAGTATGAATGTTCTTATGGGGGGCCAGCCCCCAAAAGAGATTTAGAGGGTCCCTGGAAGGTGGGGCAGCGTTGGCAAATATTCTGGAGAAATAAGGAGAAAGAAAGAGACTGGACTCTGTCTAGTGCAGAAGCCGATTCTGTAGTAGATATTGAAAGAAAGATGGAGGGATAGATATAAAGAGGAAGAAAGAGAAAGAAAGAAAGTAGACAACTGTTCAGTGAAATGAGCAGAAGCCGTTTATTGGGACCAACCGTGAGTCTTTTATCCCAAATTTTCACATGTTAAATCACAAGACTTTCATGTGAACACAAGGCCAGGTGGATGAGGCGCATCCCCCCCACACCCACCGGTGTTTTCTTAAGCATGAGGAAGGACAATCCCAATAAAATCACAAGACTATTACATGAACACAAAACCAGGTGGATGAGGGGCGTCCCCCACCCACCAGGCGTTTTCTCAAGCATGAGGAAGGACAATCCCAAAATTATCTTACTGTTCCTCATGCTTGGTTTATATTCCTCAAAAGCAATATAACAATTCTAACATCATAAAATCCTAATAATCAATAACTTCTAAAACTTATACATACCCAACACCATGATTGACTAAAATCCTAATACCTTTCTATTCTGTGTTAACTTTACCTGTACTATAAAAAACTCTTAATTATAGCTCAAACCAGTTCCTAAAGAATGTGGCCCAGTCCAAAGATCACGCTGGGCCATTTCCAGGAATAATTGATTATGATCTCTTAACAAAATGGCTATTCTAGAATCCTATGTATCATCTTAATTTTTATAAAAGTTTCTAATTCCTAATCCTACTATATAAAGCTGATCATCAACAATAAAGCTTCTAAAATAAAACCCAAATACAAACTGTAATTGTACTAAGGCCAAAATCACAATTAGTAGAAAGTGGGAACAATGAAATTTCTAAAGTAGCTGTATTCTTATAAAATCTTAAAGTATCATGTTTGATCATGCTTTGACTAACATAATTCCCTGATGTAGCATGACCTATTCTAAAATACTTTCTATGAATAAAATAAATTCAGTTTCTATTATAAGTAGAAAAAAATCTACACTAATTGTAACTAAAGAACCGGTTTAAAAGAATGCAGCCCAGCCCAAAGTGGATGCTGGGCCCTTAGGAATGTGGCCCAGTCCAAAGTTCGTGCTGGGCCATTTTTGGTAACTGTAGATAATCATCTATACCATCTAAAGCTGGAAACAGCTCTCTAAATGTATATACTAATTCTTCAAATATACTTTTAAATCTTATAAAGAAGCTTGTATCATGTATAAGGCTCCCAAATGTGATCAGAGTTTGAACTGTGTTAAGTTTAAAGCCAAAATCGCAGTCTGTGAGAAATGGGAACAATGGATCTCTAGAGTCGGCCATGCCTGTCATATTCTCAGAACTTCATGCTTAGATCATAAAAGTCCCTGCCAGTGGGTAATGCCAAACAACAAAGAAAGGAGGAGGGAATGGGCCTTCAGTTCCTGAACCAAACCTGGTGGTCTCAGGGTCCACAGCCCGCCTGGATCCCTAACACTCAGGCAGGCCTCCACGACCGGCTCCCAACAGGTTCTTATGTACAGAAAGGATTGAGCATTGTTCAAAAGCTTTACCAAATTTATTAAATCATGAGATTTTGCTAGGGATGGTTAATGAACATTGGTTAAGTTCATTATAACTTTCTTCCTGCCCCTTTTTCTTTCTCACACTCTTTCAGTCTTTTCTTATATGTCAATGATCAAGGCCACACAGTTTCCATATTTTCTCAGTACCACTTTTTGAAATGAGTCAGTTATGCCTTTCCTTGGCTGAAGTTCTTGAGTAAAATAAGACACAGCTGAAAGAAACAAAAATATCAAATTAATACATTTATTAGGCTCAGCTGCATATACTTTATAAATCAATATAAATTACCAAGGACATTATCAAGATGGCATACTAAGATACCAAAGGCCCAAATTCTAGAGACAAAAAATTTAACAAAAACATACTGACTAAAATTCCTGTGTGAGAACTCTAAGACACAGTAAAGTGTTTGCAGCTTCCAAGGTGAGCAGAATCTCAAGAACCACATAGAAAAACTAGAAAAATTTGTTACATTTATCCACAACATCCATTCCTCCCCCACAATACAACATGATGCTTTATGTGTCAATGTTAAACTCCTGGCTTCTAACTCAAAAGAGAAAGAAAATTATGAAACTTGTCTATACTCCTGGCTCTTGGGGGCCTTTACAAAGACTGTTTTTGTCTTCCATGACACAGTGTGCTGAAAGAGTGGTGGTATACTTTGAAAGACAGGTTATGTCTCCTAAGATCAAAGTTAAATGGTTGTTACAACATTAGAGAGACAATACAGAGATAACAGGTGTAGCACATAATATAGGCTCTTAAGAAACATGAGCAAACCTTTTTAACTGAAAAAAATATATACATATTCAGAAAAGTCATAACTTGAGAACCCATTTGGGAGAGTCCTGAATCTCTAGTATGGTTTAGTTGTATCAGACTAACCTAGAACAATTCCAATTTCAGTTTTTTGATAAACCTCTATACTTGTACTGTTTTCCACAGTGGTTATCTTACTTTACACTCCCACCAATGGTATATAAGAGTTTCCATTTCTCCACGTCCTCACTAACATTTGCTTTTTTTTTTTGTCTTTTGATAATAGCTATTTAAAATAGCATGATATCTCTGTGGTTTTGATTTCCATTTACCTGATGATTAGTGATGTTGAACTTTTCTTCATGTATTTGTCTTTTTTTGATAAATGTTTATTCAGATCATTTGCCATTTTTTTTTTTTTTAAGTTGGAGTCTCACTTGGTCACCCAGACTGGAGTGCAGTGGCCATTTCCAGCCACCGCAGCCTCGCCTGCTGGGCTCCAGCGATCCTTCCGCCTCGGTCTTCCAAGTAGCCGGAATTACAGGCATGCACTACCACACCCGGCTGATTTTTTGATTTATTGTAGAGATGAGGTCTCGCTGCCCAGGTGGGTCTCAATCCCACGGGCTCAGGCAATCCACTCACCTCAGCCTCCCAAAGGCGCGGGATTACAGGCTGAGCCACCGAGCTCGGCCAGTTGCCATTTTTTAAATGGGATGATTTTTCTGCTGTTGAGCTCCTTTGTATTCTAGATATCAGTCCCTTGTCAGATGAACAGTTTGCAAATATTTTCTCTCATTCTTTAGGTTTTCTGATAACTCTGTTGATTGTTTCCTTTGCTGTACAGAAGGTATTTAGTAAGGTGCATATATGTTGTTTAAGTCATTCAAGTTTGCAGGCTGGCATTAAGTTCCAGTGTGGGGTTTGTGGTCATGAATATAAAGAGAAACTAATAAGCTTAATTATGCTACTTTCTCCAACAGTATTAATCAGTTATGTAGGTTTCAAGCAAGCAAACCAACCAACAAACAAAAGGACATGGTAAAGTTCATCCAGGGGAGTCCCTAATATATTGGAGAGAAAGGCAAAGACCCTGAAGTGCAATTGCATCATCCTAATTAAATCACAAGGTACCCTTCATCTAAGCCAGAAATTTAGCAGCCTTCCAATTGGTCATAAACTTCTGTTAATTTTGCTTTTCAATCCTTTCCCACTTTCACCATCCAAATTCAATACTGAGCAAGATTATTGCAATACCACCTGGTTTCTCAATCCTCAGTCTATACCTCCACCAAGCCAACCTCCATAATACTTTTTATTATTCCGCTAAGTAAACATTTTCATTGGCTCCCAATTACTTACATAATAAAAGTCAATCTTCTTATAGAGGCACCCAAAACCTTTCATATACTGGGTCCATCCACTTCTTCAGCCCCTTTTATTGCTTCTTTTCCCTATTCTCAAGCACCATACACCTCTCTCTGCCTGTAATTCCTGCCACCCTCTTGCTTGCCAGGTAAACTAATAATTTGCTCTAGGATCTGCTCTTCAGAAACATTTCCTGACTATTCAAGCAAGGTTGAAAAATGATCTTTTCCCTGGACTCAACAATTGGCCTGTATTACAGATATGACCCAGTGACAGTTCATAACACCCAGTTTAGCACAGATGTATTTCAGCATGTTTGTTACTAAAATTAGCTCTGAGTGGCAATAAACTTTTGCTTATTGGTAAAATAATAATAATAATGATAACTCTACTATTATGGTGATGATGATTTCAGTTGTACAGTTGGAAAGAGAAAAGTCAAATGTTTAGACATCATTGCCTTGGCCAGGAAGTAACTAACACAAAACTACGATCTTACGTATAGCAGCTAGAATCCTTTATAAAATGAACAAGGTCTTCAGATAAGAGTAGTCCTAAATTCTGCCTTTATTGTTTATTAGGTTCATCAACTTGGGTATGTTGCTAAAATTTCTGAGCTTCAGTTTCACATCAGTATACTAGGCATATCTACTTCACAAGATTGTTTTAAAAATTTAATAAGACTAATTGTACATTAAAATGCCTGCCTTCTCATGAATTGCCTTCCACTTTTTCAAACTCATGGTTTCCCTTTTGCATCTTTTTGCTTCTTAAATGTCTTCTGACATTCAAGTTAACCATTCTCATTTTTCAAATAAAAGGAAAAGGCTTCTGACCAGAAGATCAGAACAATAGAAGTAATAGTTTGGTTTTAGGCAGTCCCCTGGACCTTCTTTCTAACTTTTCTCCTAAACAGCATTAGTTGTCACTATTTCCAGGAAGGCAAATAAGAGTTCAGAGATATTAAATAGTTCATTTGCACAAAAACCGTATTTATGAGTAATGAAAAGGATTCAACAAATATTTATACACCAGCAAGAATAGGACGTATTAATGAGATATTTCACCTTGGTTAAATGTTCGACTTTGAAATCTTTGCTACGTGTCAGGCAGGCACATTTTTAGGTAGAATAAATAATTAAACCAATGTTTCTTCACCACAGTCTACATATATGAATTATAGATATTAAAATGTATATCATCTAATTAACAAAAAATAGTAATTTTGTTAATGGGGAAGAACATTTAATGCTGAAAAGGGCATACTCATGTTTGTTTTGGAGTTTGTGCTATCTTTCTGAAAAGCTCTACATTCTATTTATCTACAATTTCAATAAATGTTCAAAATGCCTATCTAGGTACAAAGATCAAAATAAAACACACATATGAATAAAGATTACTTCATTAATGGAAAAGTATTGCATTAATGAGTAATGAGATTATTCTTTTATGTAATTTGCAAATTTGCCATTAATCATATGCAGTTAACAATATTTCTGTATTATACAGTAATTCAAGTTCAAGTTCCTTTTATTACTGTGTGACTGTAGACAAGTTCCTTATGTTTTTCCTCACATACAAAATATTCCCACCTGGGCTTGGTGGCTCAGCCTGTAATTCTGCGCCTTTGGGAGGCTGAGGTGAGTGGATTACCTGAGCCCGTGGGTTCGAGACCCTCCTGGGCAGCGAGACCTCATCTCTACAATAAATTAAAAAAAAAATCAGCCGGGCGTGATAGCACGTGCCTGTAATTCTGGCTACTTGGAAGGCTGAGGCAGAAAGATCGCCGGAGCCCAGTAGGTCGAGGCTGCGGTGGCCGGGAGCAGCCACTGCGCTCCAGTCTGGGTGACAGAGTGAGTCTACAACTCAAAAAAAAAAAAAATTCCCAAATGCACCAGGTGTTGTACTTTGTAACACAAAGTGTTTGACTATTTTTATCATATTCAGGAAAAGGTTATTTTAAAAATCTTCAACTGGTGAATTGCGTGATATGCAAAACAATTAAAAAAACAGTTTTAAAAATATAACTTCATGTAATAGTTCTGATAAATACTTTCACTTCACTTAAATGTCCTCTTTGAGTAGTCAAATCTCAAAAGAAAATGCTATTTTAGTGAGTATGTGTAATTGAAAAAGCTCATTTTTCTATTGATCCTTGACAGAAGGTAAGTAAACTAATCTTGCATGATAAAGCTTCCACCAAGTATGAAATACTTGAACAAAGACCTCAAATCACACTTTGTTACTTTATAGCAGCTTTTGTTCAAACTGTTTTATGTCATCTGTGACCCAGGAAAGCCAGGGTCAGAATTTTCTTCCTATCAAGCTAAAGATACAAGAAACAGTAGGACAATGATTATACTTTTAGATATTAGTTTGTTAGAGCCCCCAGATATTCTACATGTAGACTATGCTCCTGTGTTTTCATTAGTCTCTGGTCCAAAGCCTCTGATTTTTATAGAAGATACAGATCTTTAGTTCCAGACAAGGGGGCAGGTTATCTAAGAAACCAAAAGGTGATGGTGTCTACAGCATGCGTGACTGCATCTTTATGATTACAATTTTGAGTTCATGTGTGCAGTGAACTGATAAGAGCGTTTGCTTGACATTCCTTTGTTTTGGAAAACATGTTTTGACTAAAAAAGTCAAAAACATATTGACAAACTAATGAAATAAACATGTTTTGCTGTGAGATCATTGGGTGAACCACCTAGAAGTTGTTTATACGAAAACTCTTATAAAGAGAGTGCCAAGTCCCAACCACATCACTGGGCTCTTCAATTACCCCAAGTGCTGTCCCATGAAGCCTGCAAAACCTGGCAGAACGCATCTGCCATTCGCATACCAGACGACCTCACTCCCTAGCATCCAGGGACGCTGACTGAGCATCTCATATCAAGAACCCATAGCCACTTCAGTTGGTGATGCACTTTGGGTTGCTCGGGACCTTAGGATGTTAGTGTGATAATATGAATAAGCATTGTTAAAGTGCGCCCAGCAGGCCTTGCCTTATGGACACCCATTTGTCCGTCACTCGTGGCAGATGGCTCAGGGACAAGAATATTTCTTGTTGACAATGAGAAGCTTGAGCTGGTCTGCAACAGACCTATGTGGGGGCAATTCGGAAGTGTTAGCACCTCACGGTCTTGAAGGCCCTGCTTGGTGACCCCAGTGCCCTGAGCTCCTTGCCCCGCGGTCACGTAGGGACGCTTGGCCAGGTTCTCTACACGGTGCGCATCTGGTGGTGGTTCCCTGATCCTCTGCCAGCTGGAAATGTGACAGTGGGGGGTGCGGGAGCGGGGGTGGGGGGATGGGGGGAGACTGGTACCTGCAGGGAGGGGACAGAAGCCAGGGATGCGAGCTGGTCGCTGCCTGGGCAAAGGAAGGGCAGGCCACCCGACCCTGGCTCACAGGCCACGTGCCATCCTCATCCAGCACCTAAGGATGTCCCCCAGAACACACACTGCCCCTCCAGACGTAAGTGGGGGGCCCAACGGAGACCGGCAGGTGAAAAAGGAGCTTCTCACAGCCCGCCAACGCAGAAGCAGACAGGCGACAGCAGATGTCCACCCGCCTGGGGGACCCTCCCGAATCTTCACGTGACAATTCGCTCTCGTCAGACAGGGCGCATCCAGCGCAGAGAGAGACACCTACGCGTGGTGCAGGTGGAACTAACCCTCCGCGGAAGTCCGGCCGCCCGCCCCCACCTGTGAGCCCCTCCAGAGCAGGGCAGGAAGCTGGTCTCTGGCTGGCACGCCGGACGCCAGGCGCCTGGCAGAAGGCCAGCACTGGACGGAGAGTGGAACACGACGGAGGCTGACTCAGCTATGGAGTGGTGGGTCACGTGACCGCAGGCACCGGAAAAGCCTCCGGGAGAGAGGGCGGGACTCGGGCACGTCATTCACCCTCTGGTGCAGGAAAGACTTCAGAGGCGAGCGGGTGAACTTGACCTGCTTTGGGTTCACTGAGAGTGCTCAGGAGCTTCACCCTCGTCCCCAACAGCCCCTGATTGTCATTTCTTATGGTAAGATTTAAACTTGACCTGCTTTGGGTTCACTGAGAGTGCTCAGGAGCTTCACCCTCGTCCCCAACAGCCCCTGATTGTCACTTCTTATGGTAAGGTCTAAACTAAAACTTACAGCTTACATTATCTATGTTTTCCTTTCTGGGGGGGTTCCCGAATGTTTTTTCCATAGTAATAAGATCATAGTAATAAGATCTTTCCATAGTAATAAGATCATCTACACTGTAGATATGACTTAGGCCAGTCTACTAAATGCCAGTAAATTCTTTCTTTTTGTGATGAGTTCCATTACCAGGGGACTGTTTTTTATTCTGACATTATTTCAAAATATTTTCTTCTAGAAATTCATGCAAATGCATACATCAAATGCATACATGGTGATTCTCTTGTTCTGCCATCAGAGGCGATCCCAGCACCTTCATAGCATGAGTATGTGCCCAAGAGTCCCCTTGGAGAAAAGGGCCACTCAGACTATTATTCTGCTAGTGAGTTGCCTTGTGGTCACGTACTGGGTAGACATTATTATTTCATCCTTCTTAACCATGTTGTGGGCATATGAACCAGTCATCCGGAATATCCAGAAGTGTGTGATCAACTTCTGTGCCATTGGCTGTCCTTGAAATTAAGTCAGTTCTGATAAAAGAATAAGTAATATTTGGTGAAATATACAATTGAAATAATACCCATTATTAATGATGTTGTAGTGGGAAAAAATCTTCTGAAAGTAACAGATTTTTCTGCCATCAGTGAAACTGTTCAAGTAACAGAGGATTTTTTTTCAACGGACTTAAGTACAATATATGAGATAACAATTTTGTATATCTAAATACTTTGAATTTGGTGCTCCTAAAGACTATTTAATTTCTTTAGTTCAATGTCCACCAGGGTTTGATATTTCCAAATCAAGTATCCTACTCTTTCGTTATTATTTTTAACTTTATACACAAAAATATTTATTTCTTCTTGAAGTACACTCTTAAGAATCTCCTATTGGTAAGAAATCACTTGGTGTCATTTTTTGAAAATATTTTAATATACCCAATTTTGTAAAAGATATTTTATTTAAATATTTATTTCTAGTTTTACTGATAATTTCTCTCAGCTCCATTAAATTTATTTCTCTGTTCTTGGCTTTAGGCAAGATGTGGAAATTCTATTCACTTCTGATAAATAATCTGTTTTTCCTCTCACTCACTTTTAGAGTTTTCCTCCTCTTTGGTGTTATGCAGCTTGACTATTATTTCTTTTAAGTATTTTTAAACATTTTCTCTTTGGCACACAGCATTTCTGAATGCAAGGATTTTATTTTAGATTAAAAAATATAGTTCATTTAAAAGTAAATTAGAGAGAGAAAGAGAAGGGAGAGAGAAGATTCACCTCCCCAAAGAGGGGGAGGGGGCCAAAGCCAGGAAACCTGGCAACAGCCATAGCTCTAAGAGCACATGGTCACACCAGTCCAGCAAAGCAATGACCGAATTCAAGGATGTGTGTCTCATTTTCAAATTTAGAAATTTATAAACCACCAACTTATTGAATATTTAGTTTTTGGTTCTTTAATACCGGGAGTGCCAAAAAAAGATACACATTTTAAGCTAAGTTATCTTTTACTGTAGCAATGTGTAGTATGATGTTCTCTCAAAAGATGGTGTTAATCAAATGAATGCTAGCATCATCATGTGACAGGTAGGACAGTCAAAGAAAATGGCCAAAGCACAGTTGTTCGAGGAGCACAAGACCATTTTGAAGTGGTATTTGAAATTCAAGAACATTGTGGAAATACAATGACAATGAAGGTGTGAGTATGCAACACAATCTCCAGCAGCCTAACAATTGCAGGCATTTGTGATAAGTTTGAGATGCATGGCACTGTATGTGATGTGCACTAGGGAAGATCTGGGAGGCCTCCACATCAGCAAGCTCTGCAGTAGTTTACCATCATCAGAAGTGTCTGGACGCTGAAGGTAATCTCTTTGAGCACCTCTTATAATTGCAGAAGTCAAACATGACTTGTATTCATCTTTTGTTAGGGATATATATTGAGTATTACAATTTTAATACTTTTTTTCCCTTTCTTAAAATGTGTATATATTTTTTTGTGACACCTTCTGTTTAATTTAGAAAAACGTAAGATTTGTTCTATTCTCATTCCCCTTTTTACTACAAATAATAGTACCTATATATGAATATATTTACTGTTCTTTCTCTGTACCATTAAGCTAATATTGTCAGAATTATGTAGCTGAATTCAGGTTATTGGTTTTACTCACCATGCTTTCTAATTTGCACTCCTCTGAATCCATAAAAAAATCTGTTTGAATCCTTCATTTAATCTAAAAATTAATTATACAAATCTTAATGAAAATTTCCATGTGTCTAGATAATTACTTGTTCGTTACACTTTAGTCAGTGTTTTCTATTGTTATTTACAATGTTCAGAAAATATGACTTGCTAGGTTTCTTCTATCATAAATTCAATGACATATTTTAGGCATAAAATCTTTTTATTTACTATACTCAGGTCTCATATTTGAAAATAATTCGTACATTTTGTTTACTAGCCAAAAATGCTGCTAATATACTTTGATGACTAATTAGCAAAACTTATTAATAAAGCTATTTAGCATTATTTATTTTAATTTAGTTGTTGTATACCAAAAGAACTAATTTCTATAATGACTTTAATGTTACCAAATATAGGAGAAAATGTGACAGAGGCTAGAGGAGAGGGTGAATGGAGAAAGAAAACATGAGATCAAAGTGTACCAAGTTTTAGCTAGACAGGAGGAATAAGATTTAGTAACTGATTGTATAGAATGTTCGCTAATAAATAATAATTCATTGCATGCTTTATAACTGCTATAAAAGTAGATTTTAAATGTTTTCACCACAAAATCTGTGAGGTGATGAATTTGTTAATTAGCTTGATTCAATTATTTTACAACATAAACATATATCAGAATATCATTGTACTAAAAATATAATTATTATTTTTAATTAAAATTGCTTTTTAAAAATTGGTGTTGATTTTTTAAAGTGAATCTTTAATTTATTCACTTTAAACTCTTAAACTTGTGTATTTAAATACTGAAATTTGTGCAAAATGTAAAATCAGTTTTCTAGGTATTAAACTTATAAGTATTTAGTGCTTTATACTAGTGCCTAACACATTGCATGTGCTAAATACTAACCATTCTGTCAAATTCTTTGTTCATAGCATTTTTCAAGTACAATATTATTTTGTATTTGTTCTTAATAAAGTTTTTTGTCTTACCTAAATATTAATAAAATAGAAATTAAGCTTAGTTTTCCTGCTTTTTAAATTCTAAAGTCAGATGGCAGTTTTACTAATGTTCTTTACATTCATGAACTAATTTATCTCACACAGTGGATAGTATTAAGTAAAACAATTCTATTTCTATTCTCCATCTAACAATTGAGGAAAAAAAGAGTCATTTATTGATTGAACTAAAGCCTCATTTTATATTTTTATTCCAAATTATTCCATGTCAAGTGCCTAGAATATTAATTTTTGTGAATTACTATGAAATAAAAATAAATGTGAACATAAATTGAACAAAAATTGAAGAAATAGATTATATAAATAGGCACTTATATAGACTGAAATCGACAAGGAAAGAGAAAATATTAATTAAAATATTTTAACATAAAATATCTTAGTTTTGGGGGGAGTACAACATCAATAAGGGTACCTGATCTCAAACTAGGCAGTGTACAATGTCCACTTGTATAACTAATCGTGAATTGTACCCCACATCTCTAAAATAAAAAATAAAATAAACCTTAGTGTCAAATAGCTTAAATTTTAAATGTTATCACATTTAACTAAAAATTTATACCAATTTTTCACAAAAAAACTTTCAGTAGTAGAGAGGTAACAGTTTTCAATTTATTTATTAGTTAATATTATTATTATACTAACACCAGACAAAAGAATCACAGGTAGAGCAGACTATTGACTAACACTCCACATAAATATGGGCACAGAAATTTTCAGAAATACTAGCAAACTGAATCCAGTAATATATAAAAATTATTACATACCATTACCAAGTAAGATATTTCTACACATGTAATGTTGGCTTAATATTTAAAATTCAGCCAATGTTTTACACAATATTACTTGAACAAAGAAAAAAAATGATAATTTAAAATTTTAATGAATTCAATGCCTATTCATAATAAGAACATCCAGCAAACTACTAAAAGGAAAATTCTGATAATTGCTAAAAGGTATCTATGAAAAACAACTGATATTACACTTAGTGGTGAATGGGGATTTACTTACAAGTTCGTGAACACCACAGGAATTTTCACTTTTAACACTTTTACACTTTTATCTCTTTACAATATCATAGTGAAGATATTGTCTAGAACACTATATAAAAAAAAAATTCCCCAGATTAGAAAAGAAGTAGAATAGCCCTTTATTGCCATAATTTACTTTAAAAAGTGAAATTTCACTAAAAACCTACTTGAACTAATAAATTCACTAATGTCACAAGATATCAGATCAACATACAAAGTTAAATAGTACTTTTATATCATAGCAATCAACAAAATGAAAGTTAAATTTAGAAAACAATTTCATTAATAATAACATTATGTAAAGGAAATATTTTAAAATAAATTTTACAAAATAGGTGTATATTACACAAAAAGTAATTAAAATGCAGAAAGTAATCAAAGAACTGAATTAATTATTAATTGAAATACATCCTATATTTAAAAATAGCAATACTGGATATTAAGATTAAAATGCACAACAAATTTATCTACAGATTTATACAAATTTCAAGTAACTTTAATAAAAATTGGCAAACTTTTCTAAAATCTATATGACATTTAAAAAATACACACATATTTTGAAAAATAAAAAAATAGTAATTTTCCCTCCTAATATTACTTTTTATTACTAATGCACATAAACAATGGTACTTGCATAAAGATAAATAAATGTAGACCAAAATAAAAGAATTGAAGGTCCATTATTTCTTTTACTTTTTCTTTTTTTCTCTTTTATTCTTTTTTTTTTTTTTTTTTTTTGAGTTGGAGTCTCACTCTGTCGCCCAGACTGGAGTGCAGTGGCCGCTCCTGGCCACCGCAGCCTCGACCTACTGGGTTCTGACGATCCTTCCGCCTCAGCCTTCCGAGTAGTTGGAACTACAGGTGCGCTACCATGCCCGGCTAATTTTTGATTTATTGTAGAGATGAGGTCTCGCTGCCCAGGTGGGTCTCGAACCCGCTCAGGCAATCCACTCACCTCGGCCTCCCAAAGGCGCGGGATTACAGGCTGAGCCACCGAGCCCAGCTTATTCTTTTTTTAATTATAAAGATGTGGGGTACAATTCAGGGTTAGGTATGCAAATCTTGATTACACAGGTAGCCTTGTTGTTGAGGTTGGCCCCTCCCTCCCCTAGCAGTTTCCCTCAAAGGCCAATCCCACCTCCACCCCTGACAGTTTGACACTACTGGTAATCCCTTTTTTATAGTATAATAATTGTTCAAGGTCCACTTATGAGTGAGAACATATGGTACTCTGTTCTTTGTTTCTGTGATAGATCACTGAGTATGATTGAATCTAAATCCATCCAAGTTGCTATGAAGTCCATATGTTTGTCCTTCTTTATGGCTGCATAATATTCCATCGTGTATACGTATCACTTTTTTTATCCAGTCCAGCTTCAATGGGCAACATGATTGGTTCCATGTTTTTGCTATTGTGACTAGAGCTACAACAAACATAAGTGTGCAGGTATCTGTTTTGTAGAATGATTTGAGTTCCTCCACATATATACCCAATAGAGGAATTGCTGGGTTATATGGAAGGTCAATTTCTAGTTCTTTCAGAAATTGCCACATTGTCTTCCAAAGAGCTTGCACTAGTTTCCATTCTCACCAGCAGTGTAGAAGCAATACTTTTTCTCTGCATCCTCACCAGCATCTGTTGTTGTTTGTTTTATTAATGATGGTCATTCATACTGAATTAGGTAATATCTTAATGTGGTTTTGATTTGCATTTCTCTGATGATGAGTGAGGCTGAGTACTTTTTCATGTGTCTGATGGCTGCCCATATTTCTTCTTTTGAGAAGTGTCTATTCATGTCTCTTGCCCATTTTTTAAGGGGCTGTGTGTTTTTTTCCTTTCAGTGTGTTCAAGTTCCTTGTAGATCCTAGATGTTAGGGCTTTGTCAGATGTACAATTGGCAAATAATTTTTCCATTCTGTGGGCTGTCTCCTTGCTCTCTCAATGGTTTCTTTTGCTTTCCAGAAGTAGTTTGATGAGGTCCCACTTGTCTGTCTTATTTCTTAAGATATGAGTATTTAGAGTTCTGAATAGGAATTGGTTGCCAGTTCCAATTTCCATAAGGTTGTCTCCTGCATTTTCTAGGATTCTTATAGTTTGTGGTTTTACATTTTGGTCTTTGATCCATTTAGAATTAATTTTTGTGTATGGTGATAGGTGGGGCTGCTGTTTCAATCTTCTGCATGCAGTTTTCCCAGCACCATTTAGTGAATAGGTTCTCCTCTCCCCAGTGGTTGCTGTTGGAGGCTTTGTCAAAATGAGTTGGTTGAGAAATTGAGACTTTGCTTCCAGAATCTCTATCCTGTTTCACTGGTCTATATGCCTGTTCTTATACCAGTACCAGGCTGTTTTGATTACTGTAACCTTATAGTAAAGTTAGAAATTAGGAAGTGTGATGCATCCTGCTTTGTTTCTTTTGCTAAGGATTGTTTTGGCTATTCGTGGTTATTTATGTTTCCATATGAATTTCTGTATTGCCATTTCCAGGTTTGAGAAGAATGATGTTGGCAACTTAATGGGTATTGCGATGAATCTGTTGATTATCTTTGGTAGGATGGACATTTTAACAATGTTGATTCTTCCTATCCATAAGCATGGAATGTTTTTCCATTTGTGTCTTCTTGGATTTCTTTGAGCAGTGTTTTGTAATTCTCATTGTAAAGGTCTTTCACTTCTCTGATTAGGAAGATGCTGAAGTATTTTATTTTTTTGGTGGCTATTGTGAATGGGATTGTGCTTTTTATTTAGGTCTCTGCCTGCTTGTTGTGGTGTATAGGAATGCAACTGCCTTTGCACATTTATTTTGTACCCTGAGACTTTGCCAAGGTCCTTTATCACTGTAAGCAGGTTTTTGACAGATTCTCTTGGATTTTCAAGGTATAGGATCATATCATCAGCAAAGAGGGATAACTTGACTTCCTCTTTTCCTATTTGGATACCCATGATTTCTATCTCTTGTCTAATTGCACTAACTAGGACTTCCAACACAATGTTGAACAAGAGGGGTGAGAGTGGGCAGCCTTGTCTTGTTCCAGTTTTCAGGGGAAATGTTTCCAGTTTCTGTCCATTTAGCAATATGTTAGCTGTGGGTTCATAATAAATGGCACTTACTTTTTGAGGTATGTTCCTTCTATAACTAGATGTTTGAGGGTTTTTTTCAAGAAGGGATGCTGGATTTTATCAAAAGCTTTTTCTGCCTCTAATGAGATAATGATCTGGTTCTTGTTTTTACATCTGTTGATGTATTTAATTTCATTTATGGTCTTGTGAATGTTGAACCAGCCCTGCATCATGGGGATGAAGCCTACTTGGTCATGGTGGATGATTTTTGAGATGTGTTTTTGGATCCAATTTGCTAGAATTGGATTTTTTCATCTATGTTCATAAGGGATATTGGTCTGTATTTCACTTTTTTTGTTGGATCTTTATCCACTTTGGGTATCAGTGTGATGTTAGCTTCATAAAATGATTTGGAGAGAATTCCATCTTTCTCAATTGCCTGGAATATTTCAATAGGATTGGTATCAGCTCCTCGTGTGTTTTATAGAATTCCACTGGAAAGCCATCCGGTCCAGGGCTTTTTATTTTGTAGGTAGTTTTTGTATGACAAAGTCAATTTCCTGGGTTGTTATTGGTCTATTTAGTGTCTCAATGTCTTCTTGTTTCAACCTGGGGAGGTTGTGTGATGTCAGAAAGTTCTCCATTTCATTTAGGTTATCAAGTTTGTTTCCATATAGGTGTACATAGTAATCTCTGATAACCTTTTATATTTCTTCAGGGTCAGTTGTGATTTGATCTTTTGTATTTCCGATTGTGTTTATTTGGGCTTTTTCTCTCTTTTTCTTGGTCATTCTAGCTAGTGGGGGGTCCATCAATCTTGTTAATTCTTTCAAAGAACCAGCTTTTTATTTTATTGATGTTTTCTATGATATTTTTGTCTTCTGTGTCCCGTATTTGGGCTCTTATTTTGGTAATTTGTATTCTTCTACTACCAAAGTTGGAGTTTTGGTGGTCTTCTCTTTCTAGTTCCCTTAGGTGATTTGTTAGGTTCTCCACTTGTGATCTTTCTGTTTTCTTGATGTATGCTTGCAGAGATATAAATTCCCCTCTTAAAACTGATTTCATAGCATCCCAGAGGTTTTGATAAGATGTTTCTTCATTTTTATTTGTTTTCTGAAATTGTTTAATTTCTGCTTTGATTTCAGTGTTGACTCAGTAGTTGTTCAGCATCATGCTGTTTAGTGTCCATGTCTTTATAAGCTTTGGGGATATGTTGTTGGTGTTGACATTTATTTTTATCCATTGTGGTCTGAGAAATTGCATGGCAAGATTTCAACCTTATGGAATTTGTTTATGCTTGATTTATGACCAAGAATGTGATCGATCTTGGAATACATTCCATGTGGTGAGGAATAGAATGTATATTCTGTGGTTGTTGGGTAAAATAATCTGTAGGTATTTACCATTTGTTCAAATGTCAAATTTAGGTTCTGGACCTCCTTGTTGATTTTTTGCCTCAGTGATTTCTCTGGGGCTGTTAGTGGGGTATTCAAGTCCCCTGCTATAATAGTGTTAGAGTCAATATCTTTTTTTTTAGTTTACTTAGTAGTTGCTTTGTAAATGCTGGTGCTCCTGTGTTGGGTGCATATTTGTTTAGGATGGATATTTCTTGTTGATGGATTGAACCTTTTGTCATTATGTAGTATCCTTTCACATCTTTGAAAATTTTTGATAGCTTAAAGGTTATTTTGTCTGATATTAAGATCACAACTCCTGCCTTCTTTTGTAATCCACTTGCCTGGAATCTCATTTTTCATCCTTGAACTCTGAGTTTGTGTGCATCCCTTGTAGTGAGATGAGTCTCCTGGATACAGCAAATAATTGGATCATGGTTTCTTATCCAGTTTGTCATTCTGTGTGTTTTCCGTGGTACATTTAGTCCATTCACATTTGGGCTGATTGTTGAAATGTGATTTTTTATAGCTCTTCTGAGTTTCGTGTAGTTTTTCTTTGTTTACTTTTTACTTTTCACTTCAGGGTTGATGTATGTGTGTGTTTTCATGTTTGTTGTTGTGCTGTATTCTCTGTTGATTCTGTGCTCTGCTGTTGGTCATTCTTTTTTTTCTTTTCCTGTGCTTAATACCTTTTTAAGTGTCTCCTGTGGAGCTGGTCTGGAAGCTGCATAATCTCTTAGGGATTCGATGTCTGGGAAAGATTTTAATTCTCCATCACTGATGAAGCTAAGTTTGGCTGGATAGGAAATTCTTGGTTGAAATTGTTTATCTTTGAGGACTTTGAATATAGGGCTCCAGTCCCTTCTTGCTTGTAGTGTTTCTGCCGATAGATCTGCTGCTTTTGCTGATTGGCTTTCCCCGGTAGGTTGTCTGACTTTTCTCTCTTGCTGCCTTTTGGATTTTTTCTTTTGTGATTACTTTGTGTAGGCGAATTACTATGTGTCTAGGGGTTGGTCTTCTCATTTGATGTCTTGTAGGGTTTCTCTGTATCTCTTGAGCTTGACTGGTCACATCTCTGGTGAGATGGGGAAAGTTTTCTTGGATTACCTCTTGGAATACTTGTTCCAAGTTGTTCTCCATTTCCCTTTCTTCTTCTGGGATAACAATCAGGTGTAGGTTCAGCCTCTTGATATAATCATATATCTCTTGTAGGCTTTGTTATTTCTTTCTGAGTCTTCTTTCTGTGTTATTTACAGATTGGGTTAATTCCATATTCTGGTCTTCAAGTTCTGAGATTCTTTCTTTGGCTAGATTAATTCTGCTTTCCATGCTTGTCATCTTGCTATTTATTTCCTGGATGAAATTTTTTTTTTTTTTTTTGAGTTGGAGTCTCACTCTGTTGCCCAGACTGGAGTGCAGTGGCTGCTCCCGGCCACTGCAGCCTCAGCCTGCTGGGCTCTGGCGATCCTTCCGCCTCAGCCTTCCAAGTAGCTGGAATTATAGGCATGCGCCACCACGCCCAGCTGATCTTTTTTATTTATTGTAGAGATGAGGTCTCGCTGCCCAGGTGGGTCTTGAACCCGCGGGCTCAGGCAATTCACTCACCTCAGCTTCCCAAAGGCACGGGATTATAGGCTGAGCCACTGAGCCTGGCGGATGAAATTTTTTATTGCCAAAATCTTTGTTACAAGTTTTTTCAGTGTTGTATCTTGTCTTTCTTGAGTCTTATTCACTCTTTCCATCCATTCCCTAATCCCTATCATATTCTGGGGCCAGTCATTGGTGGCTTCCATTGTTTGGGCACCAAGGTCTGATTTTTCAGGAGTTTTGTCTTTGGTACACTTGAAATTGCCTGTGGTCTTCCTTTGTTTTTTTTCTCATTTGTGACAGATCTCTTGTTTTTGTCTTTAGTTCTGTTGTTTAGTGTCAGTGGGAGAGACTTTCCCTTCTGATGTTTGTTCAGTCCTCTCTTCTTCCCTGATCTGGGCTCTAGATTTGCTCTATTTTGAAATAAGACAGTGAATGGGAAGTTCTGAAGTCTCTGGTAGTTTTTGAAATTTGAATAAAGTAGGGGATGGGGCACTAGGAATCAGAAACTACTTGCAAATTAAAATGTTTACTTATCATGGTATGTGTTCCCTGAGACCCACTCTATATGATGATGTAAAGCAGAAACCAATGCAAAAAACAATTAAACACACACACAGACATACACACATACACACCTCAAAACATACTGGAATAACAGCAAAGTGTAACAAAACAAACAACAGTGAAAAACAAGAATAGTAAACACACACACTTGTTTAGCACAAAGTGAATAGAGAAGAAAAACAGAAAGACTGGGGGTGGGGGCAGTGGGAGAAGGAATTCAGATCAAACCCTCATACATATATCGACACACAACTTAAACTATAAAAATGAAATTTAAAAACCCAGAAGAACAAAAGAGCAAAAACAAACCAACTACAACAGCAAATTTGAAAGATGAACACTCAATTATTCACATACACACATAAGCAAAAAGCAACAAATAAAAGAAGAAACAGAAAAAGAAAAGAAAAAAATTGGGGTGGGATGCACATTAAACCCTCACATACACATTCATTCACAAAGGAAGAATATTTTAAAAATAGATGAACTAACAAACAATCAAAGAATTTTAAACAATTTTCAAAATTAAAAATTAAAAAAAAATAGCCTACCCTCTTGTGGCTCTATAATTGTTCCTCTAATCAGGTCTCTCCCGCAGAGCCACCTCTTTCACACTCTCCTCATTGTCTGGAGCAGGGAAGGAGGAGGAGAAGTAGGTGTGGGTGGGTTTGCATTCCTTCCCTCCCACTCTGGAATGGTCAGGGAGATCTCCTTCAAGGGGAGGAGATCTCTTCCCCAGGTATATACTCACTGGGGATGACCCTGCCAGGCCTATCCAGGAATGGAGTTCTATTGCAACTCACGTCCAGGCTCTGCCTGTGTTTATCCCTCTCAGTTGTGGCCCAGCTATGTGGGTCTAATGTTCAGAGGTTTGCTGGGGAGGAGGAGGTTTGGGTCAGCCCCGGACTCACCACTCATCTCTTTGGAATCCTTCTTCATCCTTTTCTGGCCACATCCTTTGTCTCGCATCTGGATTAGGTAGGGGGTGGGGCACCTGGAACTCAGCACTCATCAGGTCCCTCCGAAATTTGTGCTTTCAGGATAATCCCTCTGGGTCACAGTCAATCCCTGAGTAATTGATCCACCAGTCACAGAGATCAGGTCTGTTGCTCTGTGGTGAGCAAACTGGAGCACTTTCCTACCCTGCCTTCAAGATGGTGGTGGGGTGCCTCTCTGGTCCTCTTCCCTAGGATCTTGCCTCTGGATTCCCTCCACAGCCCCTGTTGCCAGTGTCCTGCCAGGTGCTAAAGTGGTGAGGCAAAGCCTGGAACCGGCAGTCTCTCCTACTGCAATGGTGAGGGAGAACCTGGGGCGATAGTCTCTCCTTCACTTTTCGCAGGGAAACGTCTATGTTTAAAAAAAAATGGTACTGAGCTTCTGCGACCTGGGAAGGGCCAGAAACCAAGAAGAGAGGCTGCAGGACCAGCTGTTGCACCAGGCACCTGGCCATTTGCTCACGAGCCTCCACTTAGACAGTCTCTTCCAGCATTTTCTTCCCATGAAAGGTTTTATTGATTAAAAAAAAAAGAAATTGGTACTTGGCTTCTGTATTCCGGGAATCACTAGGGTCCAAGCCCAGCAGCTGTGGCACCAGTCACTGCACCAGGAGAGCCCTGGCCCACTAGCTCCCTAGCCCTCACTCAGTGAGCTACTCTCTCGCCCACTTGCTCACCAGCATGTACACAAAATTTTCCATACACTCACTCACTCACACCGGGACTCACATAGTCCGACTGGCTTGGCTGCCATCTTCCTGACCTATCTGCTAAATACATTTTTTTGTGGTAAACTTAATTCTGCCAAAGATGCCAAGAAATTTCAACAGGAAAAGTTTGTTCAACTAATGATGCTGAGAATTTCAACAGGAAAAGTTTGTTCAACTAATATCAGCATCAGATATTTGCATTCAAAAATAAAATTGGACCCCCAACTCAAATCACACACAAACAAAAATACACAAAATGTATCATATACCTAAATGTAAAAGCTAAAACTACTACATTCTTTGGACAAACATTGGAGTCAGTTTCTGTGATTTTGGGTTAAGTAAAAATTTCTTAGGTATTACACCAAAAGAAAAGTCAAGAAGAGAAAATAATGAATTCTATTTCATCAAAATGAAAAACATCTATTCTTCAAACAACATAATGATAAATGAGAAAAGACAAGCCACTTAATGGGTAACAATATTTTAAATTATATATTTGATTAAGGACTTCTGACCAACATAAAGAACTCTTACAAATCAGTAATAAAAACAATTTACTAATTAATAATGGAGAAAGCATTTGATTAGATATTTTTTCAAAAAAATACAAACTGACAGTTGCATGTAAAATATGCCCAACATAATTAGTATTAGAAAAATACCTAATCATAATGATAATACCACAGTAATATAATACTCACTGGAATGACTACACCAAATGCAAAAGTTCAGAAACACTCAACTAAAATGTGTTTCTGGAACAGTGGTTATGCCTTATTAATACTTAATTAACTTTGATTGCCTTTAAGACAGTGTGATACACATATGTTAACATAATAAATGCTCTTTTGGTGAATGCCTGACTTCTTGGAATGTCTTAGTTCGATTCCCCCAAAGCTTGACTCTTTTCCAACACACTCAACCAGAGTCCTGTCTGGCTACAGTAGAAATGCTTGTGGTTTACACCTAGCCTGGTCGAGGGTTTTTCCTGTGAGATGAGACACCTGCCTATTTTTTTTTTTAAAGAAAATTCCTTCTTTTGGCAGGAATCCCCATTTAGAATGCTAATAAATGCTCCCTGTGCCGACTTCCTAAGCAAGTAATTATTTTGCTCAGACCAGTTTTAGAAATTAAGAAACAGTGAGTATAAAACCTTTTTTTCCCCATTTGTTGGTCTTAGGTGACAACCTTAACCGAATGAAATATTGTAAGGAAGATTGGATTAGTTTTAGCTGACAAAAAGTAATGGCAAATGAGACAAGTAACTTGTAAAAACCACAATAAAAATAGAAGCGGTTCAGAAATTATGTTCAGTCTCCAGTGTCTCTGTTCTGTCCAAAGATGTTCTGCTGGCTTCAGCCTTGTATATGAAAACTCTTGTCTCTGCACAGATGTTTATTTTTTGTTTCTAATTCCTGGCACTTTTTTTCTTTCTAGTTTCTTTCTTTCTTTTTTCCTTGTATTCTTTCTTTTCTTTATTTTCTATGGATGTGCATATATGGGCATAGATAAATTCTACATTGTGTTTTGTTCTGATTAGGTGATGCTTGTGCAGAAATCAGAAAATTTCTTATAAAAAATGGAGAAAATAAACATAACCATCCTACCACTGACAATTTACCTCTCTTAGTTTTCAGGTTTCTGAGTCTTTGTTTGTGAGATTGGACCACAAGCAGACACTTATGTTTAGCTTTGGGAAGACATTTCCATTGCCCTTCCAACTGACATTTTAACACCTAGAAGGAAAAATCAGATAGAGATCACATGGTTAGTCCATCTCCCATATTTAGAGATGGGCAGGAGGCCAACAGTGGGGACAGAAGTCCTTTGGACTCTTTTTTGCACCTCAACATTATATCTAATCTTCTCCCATACAAGCACACATACACTCTTCACCATAAAAATGTCTTTTGACTCAAACCTCATTCTTCTCTTTTCTTGACTACTACCCATTAATCATCTTCTCCATAGCCCATAGTACAAAGCAAAGCAAAGATCACCCCAAAAAATAGTATTTATTAAGCAGATTAATCCCTCAATTATGAGGGGAAACCATATTTAACCCATTTTACAGGGCAAAAAAGGTAGGCTTACAAAACCATCTCTGAGATGTAATGTAGTTTCTAGACCTTGTAATTTCAGAGTCTTGAAGCTACCCCATAGTTACTGACTTTGGGACAAACCCCAAAAAGTTTATGAAACAACTGATCAGATTTGTGTGTTAAAGCATAGTATCTATACCTAAGAGTATGGAAATCCTAAGTGTATACCCCTGAAGGGAATCCACCCAGTAACCAGTACCCACAAGATATGCGATGTCACTAACCCCTCAGGACCCCTCTCCTCATCACATCCTAGGACAGTTCACTCTGTTCCCCAATGATAAAATAGTCTAACTTCTGAAAGAATTTTGAGTGTTTAAAAACTCTATTTACATAGAATCATACAGAATGCACTGTTTATTATTGGATTAATTTAATTATGTTTGCAAGCTTAATGCATATATTCAAATGTGATGGTGCATTTTAATTTCTGTATAGCATATTATAAAAATATATAATCCATTTTGTTTCTTATTCTTAATGCACATTTAGGTTGTTTTCAGTTTAGATAAGTTCCAAATAATGTTGCTTTGGACATTATTTTGAATGATAAACATAGGCAGGCATTTCTATTGAGTAAATTCTTAAGAGTGGAATTACCAGGTCACAGAATGTGTATATGCCAATCTTTAGAATAAAATTTATCATCCTGCAAACATGCTTAGGGAAAGTGATCTTTCCTACAGAGGACACAGCCTCAAGCCAGGGAGCCTATTGGAAAATCAGGTGGCATTCTCCCCCTACTTTCCTACCTGATTGAATAGGTGCATTTAGGATAGGTAGGAAGGACAACTCCATGCCAAGCAGCACAGAGGGTGGGGCATGCACTTTTCCTTCTCAAGACAGGTAATATAGATGAGGATGTTTAGGATCCCATGGTGGTGTGTCCTGACCCCCATCCCTCAGTCACCTCTGCTGATGTTACTTACAAGGCTGTTGTATTGCACACATTGAAAAATATAGAAACCACTGTTTGGAAACTGACAAAAAATTTTTCTACAGCACCCAGCAACCACCCCTTCTTATAACTAATCCTTTACGTGAACCTTAACCCTAATTATGAATGCCATATCTGTGTTCTCCATTATTAATCAAAAACTCTGATTTTAAAGTAGAGGCATTTATATTCTAAACCTGTGAGTCCTTATCTACAGCCCCAGCTCCCAGACTCTTGGGTTCATCCTGGTGTATGTATTCAAATATGGCAATAGTTCATTTTTATTTCCATATAGCATATTTTTAATAAAAATATATAATCCCTTTTGATTTTTTATTCTTAGTGCACATTTAGGTTGTTTTCAGTTTAGATAAGTTCCAAGTAATGTTACTTTGAACATTATATAAAGATAACTGCTCATGTGTTATCTTCGATACTTTACTGACTGTCCTTTATCTGGCCTCTGTGAAAACCATCCCCCAGTCATGTCTGAATCAGGGAAAATGCACTTTTCAAAATCAGAGCCAGAGACCATCCTTAGCAGTCTTGCTGGCTCTCCCCTGCATTTACATCTATGATGCCTGGTGATTTTGAAGTTGGGATTTGACTTTCCTTGGTTCTAAGATCTGGGTTGGCTGAACACAGAAAATCCTTTAAAAAATACTGAGATGACTGAAATGCCTAGATATAACCAAGTTTCATCTAGTCACAGCTACAATAACATACTTTGGCTCCTATAAGGTAGTTTGGGAGGTATGGGTACAACAGAGCCAGCACCTGGTAAGGTGTCCTTTCCATAAAGACAGTGACTCACTTCACCATTTTCCTCCTTTTATTATTTGTCCTTATTTTATTATCTCAAACACTTCCTTTTTCTATAGAAATTGTCATCATCATTTATTGACAAATTAAATGTTAATAGAAACTGTTTCAATGCAATTTAATCAACTTGAAAAGTTTCAGACTTTAAAATTTTTTATTCAGCAAAATAATAAACATTTTGTCTATAAAAGAGTATACAATCTCTTCAGTGACTGTAATTCTCATATACAGTCATTTTATATGTGTCTTTAATTTAATAATTCCACTTGTTTATTTGCTCACTAGATAATTTAGGTTCTATATATCAGACATTGGTCTAAGACGTATAAGGCAAATTCGTATTCCTAAAAAGATTGCAAACTGTTAGAATATAAAAAACAATATAAGCTGGGCTCAGTGGCTCAGCCTGTAATCCCGCGCCTTTGGGAGGCTGAGGTGAGTGGATTGCATGAGCCCGCGGGTTCAAGACCCGCCTGGGCAGCGAGACCTCATCTCTACAATAAATCAAAAAAATCAGCCGGGCATGGTAGCGTGCACCTGTAATTCCAGCTACTTGGAAAGCTGAGGCAGAAGGATCGCCGGAGCCCAGCAGGTTGAGGCTGCGATGGCCGGGAGCGGCCACTGCACTGCAGTCTGGGCGACAGAGTGAGACTCCAACTCAAAAAAAAAACCAAACCAATATAAATAGAAAGATATTAACTATCTCCAAATTACAAAAATGTTCAGAGGTTCTGAAATAAAATGCAAAATATTATCTTGATTTTAAATAAATCCTATGCCACCATTTCTAACTATAAAATTATTTATTTCAGAAGAACAGGACCAGCAGCACACCTCATGATTCTTCAAAGAGGTGATAATTACCACAAAGTACAAAGAAGAGAATAATCCATTGACCTGGACTGGAACTAATTAGACTCTCACCTGAACCACTACAGACTACTGGCAACAGTGGGGAAAGGGAGTGAGGAGAATTCAGGCATTCTCTGCTCCTGCCACTTGCAGGGCCCCTTGCGCCTTGTGGGACTCCAGTCCCTCAGAGGAAACTGCCTTACAGCTGAGCTGTACTGAAGTCCAGGTGGAGTGGTGCAGGAAAAAAGAAAGCCCAGAGCAGCTCAGCTGCCATCTCCCAGGAACTCAGCCCTTGCTGAAGGATGGGCCCCCAAGGGCAAATTTTGCTGTGGCAGACAGTTCCTGGTTGGGGTGGGCTGTCATGAGAACATCTGAGTCCCTGAGCCTGGCTGCACTCTGATATTCAAAAGGCAAATAGCCTGAGGCTAAGGAAGGGAGCCTGGTGTGACCATAGTAACCACTTACTTCCCATTTGAAAATCTTCTGTGCCTGCCCTGCACAACAGTGTTACTCAGTGGCTTAGGACTCCCCCTAATCCCTACTGGGTAGAAAAAGTGTACTTTTGTGAGATGCTTGAGCTCCTTTCTCCTCTACACTATCCTCAAAGTCTCAAAATTTGACAGTAATCCTTGGAGCCCTGTCCTCTGCCTAGGTTGGCAGGGCACACTTCCTTGGAGCAACACTCACCAAGGAGAACCCCCACAGCCACTGTCATAGCTGGGTTACTCCCACATGTGTCACCTTCTGGCTGGAGGTCAACAGCACAGTCCACCACATCAGATATAATATGTCAGCTTTAGGGAAGGCCTAATCCCATACCCCAGCTAACACCACTTTTGAAGCCACTCCAGCAACTCAGGACACTATGAGCCAGTGCAGGTACCCAGCATAGGACTTGCCACAGTTAGCAATTGAAAAACTCATTACACCAAGGATGTGGATAACCAGTAGAGCTCTACAGTGCCTAACTCAGCTCCCTGCCAACCTCAAATAAGAAGAAACAGTTTATCCAAATGAGAAGGAATCAAAAAAATAATTCTACATTATGATAAAAAAACAGCATTCTCCAACACCCCCAAAAGACCACACTAACTCTTCAGCAATGGACCCTAACCAAAATGAAATATTTGAAATTCCAGACATAGAATTTAAAAGGTTGATTATAAAATTGATCAATGAGCTTCAGGAGAAAATTAAAAACAAATGTAAAGAAATGCAAAAAAGCTGGGCTTGGTGGCTCAGCCTGTAATCCCGTGCTTTGGGAGGCTGAGGTGAGTGGATTGCCTGAGCCCGCCGGTTCAAGACCCGCCTGGGCAACTTGGCAAGACCTCATCTCTACAATAAATCAAAAACTCAGCTGGGCATGTAGCGCGTGCGTGTAATCCAGGCTACTCGGAAGGCTGAGACAGAAGAATCGCCAGAGCAGCCACTGCACTCCAGTCTGGGTGACAGAGTGAGACTCCAACTCAAAAAAAAAAAGAAAAGAAAAAATACTTCACACTTATGAAAGTTTCAGAACATGAAATAAAAATTCTCCAAAGAGATAGACACCTTAAAAAACAAGCTGGAATTCTGGAATGAGAGAATCATTTAGGAAGTACAAAATAACAGTGGAAACTTTTAACAGTAGACAAGAACAAGCAGAAAAAAGTATCTTAGAACTTGCAGAAAAGACCTTTGAATTAACCAAATCAGACAACAATAAAGAAAAAAAGAATCAAGAGAATGAAACAAAGCTTCCAAAAATGTGGGGTTATGTAAAATGTCCAATCCTAAGAATCATAAGTGTTCCTGAGGAAAAAGAGAAAACAACAGTATTGTGAAACCTATTTAAGGGAATAAGGGAGGAAAGTTCCCTGGTCTTACTAGAGATTTAAACATACAGTTACAAGGAGACCAAAGAACCCCCAGAAGATTCATTGCAAAAAGGCCATCCTCAAGGCATATATATAATCATCGGATTAGGCAAAATTAATGTGAAGGAAAGAATTTTAAGAGCAATGAGAAAAGCATCAAATAACTTATAAAAGTAAACCTATCAGACTAACAGAAGACTTCTCAGAAGAAACCCTAAAAGCCAGAAAGGATTGGGTTCCCCTCTTCAATCTCCTCAAACAGAATAACAGTTAGCCAAGAATTTTGTATCCTGCAAAACTAAGTCTCATAAATGAAGGATAAATGAAGTCCTTCTCAGACAAGCAAATGCTGAGGAAATTTGTTACCCCTAGAAATTCTTAAAAGAGTTCTAAATATTTAAACAAAAGGTCAAACTACATCAGTAGAAAGACACTAGAAATCAAAAAGCTCACAGGCCTTATAGAACACTAACATAATAGAGAAAATAAATAAACCAGATTACAATCAGTATGATGAATGGAATTGTACTTTACATATCATTATTAACTTCAAGTGTAAATGGATTCAGTGCCTGACTAAAAACATACAGACTGACAGAATGGATTTAAAAAGACAAACCAAATATCTACTGCCTCCAAGAGACCCACTTAACACACAATGACTCCTATAGACTCAAAAGTAAAGGGGTGGGGAAAAATGTTTCATTCAAAGGGAAACCGAAAACCAATAGGAGTAGCCATTTTCATATCAGATACAATAGACTTTAATGACAGTAAAAAAAAAAAAAGACAAAGATGTTTATTATATAATGATAGAGAGATCCATCTAATGAGAAGACATTACAATTTAAAATATATATGCACCTGACGCCAGAGCCCCCAGCTTTATAAAGCAAATTCTACTAGACTTAAAAAAAAAAAAGCGAGCAATACAATAATAGTGGGATACTTCAACACTCCATTGACAGCAATAAGCATATAAATAAAGCAGAAAATCAACTAAGAAACATTGGAGTTAAACTGGACCCTAAAGCAAGTGGAAGTAACAGACATCTGTAGAACATTCCTTTCCAAAATCACAGAATACAGGAAGTCTCCTAAATACAAACGAGTTCCATTCTGGGAGAGTGTTTGTAAGTCCAATTTGTTTTAAGTCCAATAAAGTTAGCCTAAGTATCCAACTAACAATCAGCTATATACTACTATATGTATTTAGTACAGCATTGTGCCTCATTCTGCCCAGGGAGCTTCTTGCTTTTCTAAACTGCTGTAGGAATTTACCTGATGTCCCAGGTACTGTCTATTGTGCCGCTGTCCTCTGCTCTCTCCAACCAGAGTGCCAGATCAACTGCTTTTGGGATCAGCTGCCACTACCTGGCCCCACCCATAAATAACTTCAGAGCTTTGCAAGGAGTGGCATAAATTGTTCCCTTATGGAAATGGAATCTTCACAGGTATTGTATTCATGGATAAAAGTTAAGGTATCAGGGAGGTCAATTATTAGGTTAGCCAGGATGTGCTGAGAGCAAAGGAGAAAACTCCAGTTCTCAATCATGTACCTAGTTAGCTGTTTTCATCAACTCATTTCAATGGAGAGACCTCCAAAAATAAACCTCAACATGGTGATGGTTTAAATATTTTATACTTGAAGCCATTGGCCTCAAAACAATTGGAACTTGACTGGCCAGTGTCCCTGAGATACAGATGGTGATCTAATCCCTTAGGAATAGACAGGTGTTTGAGCAAGTTTTCAGGATGTCAGTAATGGATGTTATGCTCTCAAAAACAGTTTCTTGGATTTCACAATGGTACTGTAATAAACAATTCTAGCATAGTCTATTACATTATATTTCTTAAAAATCAGAATAGAAAAATAAACACATAAAATGTTACTCATTTTCATAATATAAAATGCAGCTATGAACTTTCTGTTCAAATATTTCTGTTCATTCTTGTTCCTGTACTGTATGTTCAGGTTTTGTTGTTGTGGTTGTTGTTTTTTTCTTCTTTTTTGACTCAAAGTCTGACTCTGTTGCCCAGGTTGGAGTGCAGTGGCACAGTCATGGCTCACCTCAGCCTCAACATCTAGAGCTCAAGTGATTCTCTTGCCTCAGCCTGGGACTGCAGATGCACACCACCATGCCTGGCTATTTTTTATTTTTTTATTTTTTGTAAGACACAAGGTCTTGCTGTGTGCCTAGGCTGGTCTCAAACTCCTGGGCTCAAGCAGCTTTCCCACCTCAGCTTCCCAAAGTGCTGGAATTACAGGTGCGAGTCACAGTGATCAGGTGTAGTATATGTTCTAATGCAGACAAAAAAATGAATTGTCAAATTATTTTTTTCTTCAGATTGTTAAGTTTTAAAATTTTTCTTGCAAGCTTGGAGGAATAGTTAGCAGTTTTTTAAATGTTATATTGTCCCTGAATACCTGAGTGTTAGTCTATAAGAAAATAAGACCTTTTAATTACACATTCCAGAAGGTTTTATTTCTAATTCCTGAATGCTGTATACTGGCAATTGTAAAACCTGGTCATAAAAATTCAATCCATTATTTTGTAAAAAACTGAATTTACCAACTACACATTGGTAAAGAAAAGAAGAAAAACCAATGTAGCCTCTATAAATATACACGATAAGGAAGTTCAGGAAGACCACAGCACAACACTAAGGCTTTTCTCTTGTTTTAAATAGGACCCATGGGAACAGTCTGGTCAAGTGAACACATTCCTCTCCATCCCTCAGTATTTTCATCTTACTCCATCCTGTGCCCTCTTTAGGTGGTGGTGTCTGATTACACTCGCCCACAAGTGTTGAATAGGGATGTGGTAACATGAGGGCATTTGTCTATTAAAGCAAAAATTAATGGAGAGGAGAGTCTTGTGATCTCTGTTCAATGCACTGCTCTTGGGCATGTGTCTACAAAGACACTGTGCTCTCAGCAGTTTTCACAGTGGCTGTCTCAGAAGGTTGGTCCTGATGCCACCATAGCTGCTGTTCTCAGAGCTGGGTCTTTTGGTGGCTCATTGTCTTTGGCTTAGATTTTGTGGTTCTGACCCTCCTCTGCTGTATTGGCTTATTTGTTACGGTTATTTCCTGAGAGCCAGTTGTGTAACTATATTTCAGAGGGTATTTTAGGGTTTCCACCTTCACTATCTAAGTCACTGCATAATGTCCACATAGTTATCTTGTTGGAGCCATGTTGGTCCTCTCCAATGAAGAATGATAAGTTATTTGTAGATCATCTCATTCTGATGCTGCTGGATTGTTTATGAAAGTGAAAATCTTAGCAGGGCTCGGTGGCTCAGCCTGTAATCCCGCGCCTTTGGGAGGCTGAGGTGAGTGGATTGCCTGAGCCCACGGGTTCGAGAC